>NW_027133890.1:1767500-1813772 GCF_037392515.1 Haliotis asinina | reverse complement strand
TGTAAGTACATCACATCAGGGTGAGTGGGAGGTCATGCCGCCCTCATTCTCAGCTAGTAATGTAAGTACATGACATCAGGGTGAGTGGGAGGTCATGCTGCCCTCATTCTCAGCTAGTACTGTAAGTACATGACATCAGGGTGAGTGGGAGGTCATGCTGCCCTCATTCTCAGCTAGTACTGTAAGTACATGACATCAGGGTGAGTGGGAGGTCATGCCACCCTCATTCTCAGCTAGTAATGTAAGTACATCACATCAGGGTGAGTGGGAGGTCATGCCGCCCTCATTCTCAGCTAGTAATGTAAGTACAACACATCAGGGTGAGTGGGAGGTCATGCCGCCCTCATTCTCAGCTAGTACTGTAAGTACATGACATCAGGGTGAGTGGGAGGTCATGCCGCCCTCCTTCTCAGATAGTACTGTAAGTACATGACATCAGGGTGAGTGGGAGGTCATGCCGCCCTCCTTCTCAGATAGTACTGTAAGTACATGACATCAGGGTGAGTGGGAGGTCATGCCGCCCTCCTTCTCAGATAGTACTGTAAGTACATGACATCAGGGTGAGTGGGAGGTCATGCCGCCCTCCTTCTCAGATAGTACTGTAAGTACATGACATCAGGGTGAGTGGGAGGTCATGCCGCCCTCATTCTCAGCTAGTACTGTAAGTACATCACATCAGGGTTAGTCTGAGATTGTGTATAGTGTATGTTTTTCCTTATCCTGACTCATGCTTATTATGCTTATGATATGCGAATGATAGAGGAACACTTGAAATCCCTTCAAGGTCCCTCTTTTGAAGAGGCAAATTCCAACAAAGGTTGATTAACATCTTGTTCCTACACTAGTATTTGTTAAACTCAGCTCTCACTGGGTGGAGGTAACGCACATCAAAACCACGCCTATTACACGTTCGATGAAATCTTGTTTCATTTGTAGGTACTGGCTGTCTGTGGCTGACATGCAGTTGTTATGTCCTTCTTGCACTAGTGTTCTTCCAGTGTTTGCTGTAAAGTTTTGTAGAATTTGTCTGAAGTAGAATTTAATTTATACTTATTTGCTGTTCATAGTTTTGCAAAGTACAAGGTTAGAATGTATTCTCAAGTTATGTCTCATAAATCAGATGATAGTGCTAGTAATCATATGTTAACTGCTGTTCATGTTTCCAATGAATTACTGATGTACCTCGGGGGCAGATCTTTGATGTAGTAGAGGAAACACTAAGTCCAAGAAGAGGTCGTCGTTGGACTTAGCCTCATCACTGACTAGAAGCAGAAGTCTACTCCTTCACCGAGGAAATAGTACCTCTGGCAGAAGCAGGCGTCTTTGATGACCCTCTGATACTGCTTCCTGAGATTCTAGTCACCAGCAAAACATCACAGCAGTTTACAGCTACATCTACAGCGTAGCTTTGTCGCAGCTGCCAGAAGTCACAGCTGTCTGTAGACTGTTGCAATGATAGTTGTCGATTACGTCTACTGTATCTTCATGAAAGCAGCAGATGACTGTTCAGCTATGCAGACATCAGCTTCCAGGTGCAGAGGCAGCGTCTCCAAGATGTATAAAGGCGAAGAGGTTGCCAGCATGATCAGCATTTGACTGAAGAAAGAAGCACACACCAGAGTGTAGCCATGTTAGATAATGTCTGAGACAACTCAGAAGATGAAGTTCCATACAGTTGCAAATGTAATGCTCATAGATGGTAGACAGGTTGAATGACGTTTACCTGCATAAAGAAGATGTCAAACGTGCACAAATGCAGTAACATTTGTGATTTTCAAGAATATTTTACGATACTTCACTGAGACCAATGGCCACTTTCAGTCAGTACCAATGTGGAAGATACAACTGCCAGTCGGACAGTCTGTTTACGTCAGTATTAAGCGGCAGAAGGTTTTGCTTTCTTCTTCCCTATATCTATACAGGTACTCACTCTTGTAACTAGTGGATGATTGCAAGCCAAAGAGCGAAACTACAGACAAGGCTGAGTGCTGACAAAGGAATCAAGTATGAAGGCTGTTCACTGCATATCATTGAGAATCTGGTAACAGCATCTCCATTAGAGATGAAACGTGTACCTGTTTGGTGTTACCTCACCTATATGACTGTCTGCAGGAATATTCAGCTGATTAGAGCAGCTCTGAAGTAACGAGCCTGGCATACACAGAATGGTAACATATTACCAGGATGTTATTGAGGAAGTCTGAGTTGGATGCAATACAAGTTCTGCATTCCTGGAAATGAGGTTCTTCACAACGCAGATTTGTTAGGTCAAGATGCAAGCCATGATATCTCCATTGAATCTCTGCGTCATCACTGTAAACTTGGCAAAGTCTTCTCGGTCTACTTGTTTCGGCTCAGGTTATGACCTGGATGGGAAGACTGCAGTACATTACAACAATTCCAGATTACTCACCTGCAAAGTTTGAATCTGATAGCCCTACCGGACCAGCTGAAGCCATACATGTTATGGCAGACTCAGGGTTACTGTTTGTGAAGGCACCTATTTGACAGAACCAGACTACAACACACATCTTTATGTGTGTTGTTACAGGGATGGGGAGCCCACCTCAGGTTGCAGCAGGAAGATGGACAAGTCAGGAACAACTTCTTCACATCAATCATTTGGAGATGACAGCTGTAATCAAAGCCTTGCTGCACTGATTGAGCCTATTGAGGAACAAACTGCTGATGGTCCTTACAGTAGCATTCTACATAAAACGACAGGAATCAACAAGATCACTCAGTGTACTACAGCTCACCTTTCAACATCATTGAGGACCTGAACATTTGCCACATTCCAAGACCAAAGAAAATCCCTGCAGATGCTCTTACCTCCTCCGCAGCCATGGACATTACACCCAGATTTGTTTTGGCTTGTCAGTCAAACATTAGGATCTCCTCATATAGACCTGTTTATCACTAGATGTAGCAGGGTCACAATGATGACAGCAAAGTGAATGCAGGGTGTAAGTTCAAGTTTATTCCCAAGTGGATGAAAGTGGCCAGGAATACACAGTAAGCCCTGAAACAATTATAGCAACAATATGATAACAACCTCAGCATGTGTGCAGAACATACACTTTACATCTTTGTATACAGAGTCAGTACATTACGTGAATGTTAATACAACTTAGACGTATGAGCGCCCACTACGTTATGTGTGCATTAAAACACTTCCTAAACATAATGATAACAAAGATTTAACTTTGTCAGTATCAGGGGCGATAACTCATGATATGGCTTAGACAATGGCATAAATGATAACAGCGGTAATTGCCGCATAGCATACAATATTTACCATAGAGCGTTAACATGAGATTATGATTCTATGTTAGAATGATATATATATATACATGATGTAAACAGTATGGTACGGCACATTACATACCCTGTGTGTAGCACAGGGGCCCGTGTTCATGCCTGGCTGTCGTAGCAGACAATGGATTTATGTGTGTGTATACTGGAAATAAGATAGATTGGAAAAGGAAACAAACCGATTGGGTGTAAACTATCCATACAGACATAATGATAAGCCAGGAAAGATATTTCATACACAATAAAAGCTGAGATTGAGATACTTCGTCGTCACTTGTGCAAAATAAGGTAATAATACCTGAACCATATTCATAGTCAAAGCACACTCAAAGCAAACTCGTTATGGTTATGTTAGGGTTACATTAGATATGATTACAGATTGTTTGAGATAGTTTGTTTACTAACCTGATGAAGATTTAGTGCATGTCTAGGCTTTGCCTGTCACACAAGTTTTTTCAGTGCTGTTGAGTGACTGTCTGACGTGTCGTGGTGTGAGATGTTCATGCATAGAAAAAGCATGCAGGTTTGATTGGACCAATCGTATCATGTTGTCATTGTTGAGTAAACACTATTGATTTTATTATTGAAACTAAGCGATTAAATTTTATGAACTATTCCAGCGCTGATATGATCTGAAATGAAGAACGTGTTTAAAATACATAAATTATTATATATTTTAGTTCAGCCATTGTAGTTAGCTGAAACTGGTGTAATATGTTAAGACTTATATTTCCATTGCATGTTTCAGCGTCTGTTAGATGCTGAAATAAATATAGAGAATTAGTGGTTATTTACAATGCTTGAAACTAGAACAGCTAATTATATGTGCACACATACAAATGCACAGGCATACAAAGTATGTCCCTGTCATACAGATGCCAGCCTTCATATCTCCAGTATTGTATCCATTGGCATGGGCAACAGGCACTCTCAGCATATTGTTGGAAGGACTGAACACTTATGCGTTTCCGCCTCCTGTACTACTGCCACAAGTAATTGAAAAAATCAAGCAGACAACACTGCACCAGACTTTATTTATGCCCTCTTTGCCAGCGAGAGAGTGATTCCCAGTATTCATAGAAAAAGCAGGGAGTCCATCACTGAGACTAATAGAATGGCACAGTTTGCTAGTCCATCCACCTCCAAGAGATTTTAGACATATGCAAGGTGAAAAGGCTTTACAGCATCAAAGGCCTCACATCCTCAAGATTGTCAAATGTTTATGTCATCTACGACAGACTAGATGACTGGAAGGTTCAGTGCTATGTAAAACACAATAGGGATGTCATTCAGGATTGGTACTGTAACTACTTGTTTTCTACAATTGTCGTGATGTCAAGTAGACATAACCATGACGTAATGCACTTTGATACAAAAGGAATGTCAAACAGTGGTCAAGAAGTGGCAATTACTGTGTCTATTCCACGACATCCTGGGGCGGCTGAATAACAAATGATATGAAGATGTACATGTACAGTTCATATTTTGAAACTGGTGATTGGTGATTTGTGTTTTGACACTGGTGATTGGTGATTTGCGTTTTGACACTGGTGACTGGTGATTTGCATTTTGACACTGGTGATTGGTAATTTGCGTTTTCAATTTGTAAGTCTTTCACTTTGTCTCAGGTCTTTAGTGTTGAACTCCAAGAAAAACAACTTTGTTATGGGTGTCTGTTCATTTTCCCTTTAATTGTCCTCACTGATGCCAATCCCACATGCCCGTCACTGCCCTTAGTTTCCACTACAGCTAACTTCCAGAAAATCCACTTCGAATAGTTATATATCTGGACAAAATCTCCAATTCTGATCATTTGATTTTGAGTTCCAGAGGCATGTTGAAATTCACGGAGAGGTGTTCGGTATTCTCTCTTCCATCTAGTCCAGACAAGAACATCTTATCTTGCAGGAGAACTGATTGTTCACGCTGGCTACTGAAGTTGTGGCTCCTTCATTTACCTGTCTTTCATCTGGACACCCTGGAGACGACATTCGGATCACAAAGGCTGATCTGAGAACCTTGTAGAGTGTGGTTTTGACACACTTTTCTCTTGGGTGTGCAGTGGCCGTTTCAGGTCCAACATGTAGGTTCCTGCTGTGTGTATCTGACACTAAGAGTCTTGTGAACTCATGTGATTGTGGTAGAAGGAGTGGAAACTTTGTTTCATCTGATACCTTTCATCTGGTGTATTCTTCCTCTGCTTCTGATCGGACACTCTGAGTCTCTGCAGCTTTAGCTCTCTTATCAAGCTGTTACAAACGCCTTTCCCGAGGCAGTCAGTGACATCTTTGTGACATTCTTCTTGAATGGCTTTCATCTAGTATTTTGTAGCTTGATTTAGTTCTTCAGTTTTTAGAGTCCTGTGCATCCGTGCTTGTTTTCTGCATGTTTTTTTTGAAAATGAAGGATGCAGGCAGTGACTTGTAGCACCTTTGGATAGGAACTGTATTTTTTGAGGGAAAATACATGGCACACTTCTTCCATGCATCTGTGATGTTCTGCGGCAGGGGTACATCCCATGCAAACCCTCTGTCCACTGTCCTGTGTAACAAAGTCAGTCGTGTGGACCCTGGGCCAGTGACAGGATGAAAAAACAAGTTGACTACTCACCGAGTACAACCGAGTGACCACAGAATGATCAGGGAAGGACTCTCGAAAGGGTTCTTGAAGTACCCACCTAAATTGCAGAACAAGCAGAAGACCCACACAAAGCGCAGTGACAACAGCAGTGAGAGATAGGGTGACGAACAAGTGACCACAAGATGACGTGGGAAAAATGATGACATATCTGAACCCTGGTTGACTGGTCAAGAGTATGTGATGTTTACTCATCAAGAAGCCACCAGATAACAGAGGGGAAACAATGATTTCTGTTTGACCCCTTGTTGATCTGTCAATGGCACATGACTTCAAAGCATATAAGAACCCAGGATTCAGAGCATTGAGCAGACACAGTCTCGTCAGCAATTCAGTGCACACCCCAGCCAGTTTGGACTCAGACGTGGCTCCCAAGAAGTATAAGGGATGGATCGAAAGCATAGAAAAATATTCTATCTTAACTAATGTGACAATCAATGTAGATCGAGATCGATAGCATATCAAAGCAGCTCAGGGACAGTCAGTGACTTTATCCAAAGGTACATGAGTGACCATGACCAGGCAACCAGGGAACAGATGGAAAGTGAATGGCTGAAAGATTTGCAGAAATTGCAGATTCTCAGCATACATGCTGCTCTGAAGGCAAAACCAGGGACAGAGCTTGTTCAAATGTTTGTGGAGCATTTGCTCAACTTAGCTGAAGAAGCTTATGCAGGACTGCGGCAAGATGGGAATGGATTAGCAATCGAGAGGCATTTGGTTGGTTCTTTATTGCTGGACTGGTGTTATCTGACTATCTGAAAAGGAAGATCATGAGAGAGAACTCTGCAACTCTGGCAACTGCTGGTACATCATGGTACCGCAGGGTAGAATCCCCACCTAACCGCAGAGAATCTTTCTCACAAGATAGGGAAGAACGTGCTTGCAATGGAAAGGAAGAGCCCATGGATGTTAGCCATTTTAGGCCTCAAAATTACTACAAGTGCAACAGACAAGGGCATAAGGCGTTGCAGGCAGGGCAGCCTTGTTGATGCAATGGTGCAATCAAACTGGCCCAACATCATCAAGCCATTGCGGAAGAGGAAATTTTCGAAGCATTTTCAATAGATCTAGCAGGCAAACCAAATTCATGTAGTGATAACACAGGGGAACAAAACATTAGGTGCTTAATTGTTTCGGGGTTAGAAGTGTCCATCATGCATTAGCGAGTATTTGACTCACTACCAGGAGTTAAATTAGATGAAAAGAAAGTGTCTTTACAACGGGTTACTGGGGACTCATTAGCGGTAGGGAGCAGTGCTGCTATCACCTTTAGACTTAGAAGAATTACCCTTACTCATATTTCTATGTGGTCAGCAATATGAACCGCAATACTTGGGCACAACTGGTTGACTGAAGCAAGGATTTACTTCGAAGCAGGTGTTAATATTTATTTCTACCTATGCAGCCTAAGGGCGGGGAAAAACCCATGTTCTGTTGGAAGAAGATATCCACATCTCCTCCGTTGTAAGACTAGCTGCTAATGTGTAACTAGCGCCACAAGGTGGGAATGTGTTGAGGGCTAAAGTCAAAAAGATTGTTAGTTTAGAACTGAATGATGTATATCAGTTTTCAGCAGTTGACATGGGATGCTTAGCTAATGAATCAGGTAAACTCATTAGCAATACAGTTGTGAAGGTTAACAAAGGATGGATGTTCCAGTCATGTTGGTGAACAACACCAATAGATCAGTCACATTAAGGAAAGGTTGTACAGTCGTTTCTCGTTTACAAGTTATTTTTGAACGTATATTTTCCAACAGTGATTTTTTTGTCTGTGAAGCAGTCAATGGGGACCAAGTTAATATTTGTCGTAACCAGAACTTAGCTAAGGAGACGCCCTAGGTAGCAAGGGTGCTTCATTGCTGTGCTCAGTTCTGTGCTAGTCTGGTTTCCTGCCCAACTTAGTTGTCTGAGGAAACTTCTGAGATGACCTACTTCTTCTTGATTGAGATCATCATCTTTTTGTGCCAAGCGACTTATTGGTAAAGATATCGTCTGTATTCCATCGATATGGGGCCACGGATGATTCCTTTTTTCTGTTTGATTTCCATTCCAGTGTATTTGATGATCATTCTTCCCTCCTTTCCCGTCTTAAACGAGGTCAAATGTTATCAATGACAGTTCTTTCAAATGGGAGAGTTCCAGACCAAATGAAATGATCTACATGCATCAGAAAAATGTCTTTTAACTTGAAACTGTACCAGTAAAATGGAGATGGATTTATGGTAGATTGCAAACATCCCGCTTTCACTATCTCTTCTCGAACTCTGAAGTAGATGAATCATTGAGACATACACACATTTTCTTAGTTTCCCATCAGCCTCAACAAGTGCTTGAGGTATACAACAGGTGCTTGAGGTATACAACAGGTGCTTGAGGTATACAACAAGTACTTGAGGTATACAACAGGTGCTTGAGGTATTCATCACGATCTCTGTTATGTCCTTGAGAAAAAGCAGCCTTATGGTGCATAATTTTCCCTTTCACAGTTTTCCCTTCCAATGCAGGAGGGTGGTCAGTGAGTACATGAAGTTAGGATTGCATCCAAAGATGAGCTGGTAGGGTCTGTATCCATGGACCATTTGAAGAGAGTTCTTTGCATTGGTGGCCCATACAACTGCATTTTCTAGATCAAGTTTCGGATTGACAGCTTATATCTTATGTACACAATATCAAGTACAGTATGGTTCTTTTCGCAATTTCCATTTTCCCAAGGGGTCTAAGTTATACACACTTCAATGTTTAGACCTTCCGCCATATCACCAACAATATCATTAGCAAACACGCCACCAATGTCTGTCAAATTTTTTCCTGCACCCCCAAAAACACTGCTAATCCACAGACCAAGGCTTTTATTCACAATAGTCTCAAAATAGGCAATTTGTTGCAGATAACTGTTGCCAAACTAAATCAAGTAGTGAGAAAGTGTCCCCCAGCTTTCCACTCTTTCAGGTCAAGCGCAACTACTTTGTTGAACCTTGTCGCCATTGGTAAGGAAACAACAGGTTTGGGGAGAGTTTTCTTAAATTTCTTGCAGACATCACAAGTAACAGTTGCATCCTCTATAAGATTTTTCGTGCTTTCTTCATAACAGCCTGCATCTTCTTCTTTGCTTGTTTTGACTTTTCTAATACACAGAAGAAGACCTGTGACACTGCTACTGATGTGTCATCATGTAGTGTTAGGGTTAGGTTAGGGTTAGGGTTAGGGTTAGGTTAGTCAGGGTTAGGGTTAGGTTAGGGTTAGGGTTAGGGTTAGGTTAGCGACACACAAAAATGCCCAGAAGCAGTACACTGCAATTCTATTTCTTGTCCTAAAACATTTGCCCCATTACTTTCAAGACCCAGCATCACATGGGCCTCTATCATGGCTGGTTTTTCAGCTAGTCCTAATTCTGGAGTTGTCATATTAAACTTCTTTGTTTGGTTATAAAGTCTGTCAAATTCTGAAACATACCTCTCCATGCCCATATTTTGTGTTGTTTTAAATCTATCAAAATCACCATAAACCTGGTACACTGCCATGATTTCATCCTTCTTGTAGATTCCATCCAAACATGCAAGAAGTAATTTCGCCCTGTTCATTGAACACTTTATCCCAAATGTTATCTGTTTCTGGCAATGAAAGAGCTATTAATAATTTTGTCCGTTTGTCTGAAGCCAAGTCAGTGACTGCTTGCCACACTTTCGCTTCCTCCACCTATCGACTAAGCGGCTTGTCATTGAGAAACACTGGGGGAATTCAGTAATTTCCTGACTCTATTTTCTTTCAGTGGACACTTTGCTTCACTATTTCACTGTAATTGCCCTTGTAATTGGGAACTGTCAACCACACCATTTGATAAGTTTGACTCACGTAACACAACACCAAGGTGCAGGATCTGTGCTTTATTCTTCTCACTTGAGTGACCACCAACACAACCATCCCAGCCAGCACATGCTTCCTCACTGACTACCACCAACACAACCATCCCAGCCGGCACATGCTTCCTCACTGACTACCACCAACACAGCCATCCCAGCTGGCACATGCTTCCTCACTGACTACCACCAACACAACCATCCCAGCTGGCACATGCTTCCTCACTGACTACCACCAACACAACCATCCCAGCCAGCACATGCTTCCTCACTGACTACCACCAACACAACCATCCCAGCCGGCACATGCTTCCTCACTGACTACCACCAACACAACCATCCCAGCCAGCACATGCTTCCTCACTGACTACCACCAACACAACCATCCCAGCCAGCACATGCTTCCTCACTGACTACCACCAACACAACCATCCCAGCCAGCACATGCTTCCTCACTGACTACCACCAACACAACCATCCCAGCCGGCACATGCTTCCTCACTGACTACCACCAACACAACCATCCCAGCCGGCACATGCTTCCTCACTGTCTACCACCAACACAACCGTCCCAGCCAGCACATGCTTCCTCACTGACTACCACCAACACAACCATCCCAGCCGGCACATGCTTCCTCACTTTTTCCCACCAACACAACCATCCCAGCCAGCACATGCTTCCTCACTGACTACCACCAACACAACCATCCCAGCCAGCACATGCTTCCTCACTGACTACCACCAACACAACCATCCCAGCCGGTACATGCTTCCTCACTGACTACCACCAACACAACCATCCCAGCCAGCACATGCTTCCTCACTGACTACCACCAACACAACCATCCCAGCCAGCACATGCTTCCTCACTGACTACCACCAACACAACCGTCCCAGCCAGCACATGCTTCCTCACTGACTACCACTAACACAACCATCCCAGCCAGCACATGCTTCCTCACTGACTACCACCAACACAACCATCCCAGCCAGCACATGCTTCCTCACTGACTACCACCAACACAACCATCCCAGCCGGCACATGCTTCCTCACTGACTACCACCAACACAACCATCCCAGCCAGCACATGCTTCCTCACTGACTACCACCAACACAACCATCCCAGCCAGCACATGCTTCCTCACTGACTACCACCAACACAACCATCCCAGCCAGCACATGCTTCCTCACTGACTACCACCAACACAACCATCCCAGCCAGCACATGCTTCCTCACTGACTACCACCAACACAACCATCCCAGCCAGCACATGCTTCCTCACTGACTACCACCAACACAACCATCCCAGCCGGCACATGCTTCCTCACTGACTACCACCAACACAACCATCCCAGCCAGCACATGCTTCCTCACTGACTACCACCAACACAACCGTCCCAGCCGGCACATGCTTCCTCACTGACTACCACCAACACAACCATCCCAGCCGGCACATACTTCCTCACTGACTACCACCAACACAACCATCCCAGCCAGCACATGCTTCCTCACTGACTACCACCAACACAACCATGCTCACCGGCACATACTTCCTCACTGACTACCACCAACACAACCATCCCAGCCGGCACATGCTTCCTCACTGACTACCACCAACACAATCATCCCAGCCAGCACATGCTTCCTCACTGACTACCACCAACACAACCATGCTCACCGGCACATGCTTCCTCACTGACTACCACCAAGACAACCATCCCAGCCAGCACATGCTTCCTCACTGACTACCACCAACACAACCATCCCAGCCAGCACATGCTTCCTCACTGACTACCACCAACACAACCATCCCAGCCAGCACATGCTTCCTCACTGACTACCACCAACACAACCATCCCAGCCAGCACATGCTTCCTCACTGACTACCACCAACACAACCATCCCAGCCGGCACATGCTTCCTCACTGACTACCACCAACACAACCATCCCAGCCGGCACATGCTTCCTCACTGACTACCACCAACACAACCATCCCAGCCAGCACATGCTTCCTCACTGACTACCACCAACACAACCATCCCAGCCGGCACATGCTTCCTCACTGACTACCACCAACACAACCATCCCAGCCAGCACATGCTTCCTCACTGACTACCACCAACACAACCATCCCAGCCAGCACATGCTTCCTCACTGACTACCACCAACACAACCATCCCAGCCGGCACATGCTTCCTCACTGACTACCACCAACACAACCATCCCAGCCGGCACATGCTTCCTCACTGACTACCACCAACACAACCATCCCAGCCAGCACATGCTTCCTCACTGACTACCACCAACACAACCATCCCAGCCGGCACATGCTTCCTCACTGACTACCACCAACACAGCCATCCCAGCCGGCACATGCTTCCTCACTGACTACCACCAACACAACCATCCCAGCCGGCACATGCTTCCTCACTGACTACCACCAACACAACCATCCCAGCCGGCACATGCTTCCTCACTGACTACCACCAACACAACCATCCCAGCCGGCACATGCTTCCTCACTGACTACCACCAACACAACCATCCCAGCCAGCACATGCTTCCTCACTGACTACCACCAACACAACCATCCCAGCCAGCACATGCTTCCTCACTGACTACCACCAACACAACCATCCCAGCCAGCACATGCTTCCTCACTGACTACCACCAACACAACCATGCTGGCCGGCACATACTTCCTCACTGACCTCACTGACGCTTCTGGCACATGGTTCCTCAATGACCTCACTAATGCCCCTGGCACATGGTTCCTCACTGACCTCATGGACGCTCCTGGCACATGGTTCCTAGCTGACACTCCTGGCACATGGTTCCCCACTGACCTCACTAATGCTCCTGGCACATGGTTCCTCACTGATGCTCCTGGCACATGGTTCCCCACTGACCCTACTATTGCTCTTGACACATGGTTCCTCATGGACGCTCCTGACACATGGTTCCTCACTGACCTCACCGATGCTCCTGGCACATGGTTCCCCACTGACATCACTAATGCTCCTGACACATGCTTCCTCAATGACTACCACCAACACAACCATCCCAGCCAGCACATGCTTCCTCACTGACTACCACCAACACAACCATCCCAGCCGGCACATGCTTCCTCACTGACTACCACCAACACAACCATCCCAGCAAGCACATGCTTCCTCACTGACTACCACCAACACAACCATCCCAGCCAGCACATGCTTCCTCACTGACTACCACCAACACAACCATCCCAGCCAGCACATGCTTCCTCACTGACTACCACCAACACAACCATCCCAGCCGGCACATGCTTCCTCACTGACTACCACCAACACAACCATCCCAGCCAGCACATACTTCCTCACTGACTACCACCAACACAACCATCCCAGCCAGCACATGCTTCCTCACTGACTACCACCAACACAACCATGCTCACCGGCACATACTTCCTCACTGACTACCACCAACACAACCATCCCAGCCAGCACATGCTTCCTCACTGACTACCACCAACACAACCATCCCAGCCAGCACATGCTTCCTCACTGACTACCACCAACACAACCATCCCAGCCAGCACATGCTTCCTCACTGACTACCACCAACACAACCATCCCAGCCAGCACATGCTTCCTCACTGACTACCACCAACACAACCATCCCAGCCAGCACATGCTTCCTCACTGACTACCACCAACACAACCATCCCAGCCGGCACATGCTTCCTCACTGACTACCACCAACACAACCATCCCAGCCGGCACATGCTTCCTCACTGACTACCACCAACACAACCATCCCAGCCAGCACATGCTTCCTCACTGACTACCACCAACACAACCATCCCAGCCGGCACATGCTTCCTCACTGACTACCACCAACACAACCATCCCAGCCAGCACATGCTTCCTCACTGACTACCACCAACACAACCATCCCAGCCAGCACATGCTTCCTCACTGACTACCACCAACACAACCATCCCAGCCAGCACATGCTTCCTCACTGACTACCACCAACACAACCATCCCAGCCAGCACATGCTTCCTCACTGACTACCACCAACACAACCATCCCAGCCAGCACATGCTTCCTCACTGACTACCACCAACACAACCGTCCCAGCCAGCACATGCTTCCTCACTGACTACCACCAACACAACCATCCCAGCCAGCACATGCTTCCTCACTGACTACCACCAACACAACCATCCCAGCCGGCACATGCTTCCTCACTGACTACCACCAACACAACCATCCCAGCAAGCACATGCTTCCTCACTGACTACCACCAACACAACCATCCCAGCCAGCACATGCTTCCTCACTGACTACCACCAACACAACCATCCCAGCCAGCACATGCTTCCTCACTGACTACCACCAACACAACCATCCCAGCCGGCACATGCTTCCTCACTGACTACCACCAACACAACCATCCCAGCCAGCACATACTTCCTCACTGACTACCACCAACACAACCATCCCAGCCAGCACATGCTTCCTCACTGACTACCACCAACACAACCATGCTCACCGGCACATACTTCCTCACTGACTACCACCAACACAACCATCCCAGCCAGCACATGCTTCCTCACTGACTACCACCAACACAACCATCCCAGCCAGCACATGCTTCCTCACTGACTACCACCAACACAACCATCCCAGCCAGCACATGCTTCCTCACTGACTACCACCAACACAACCATCCCAGCCAGCACATGCTTCCTCACTGACTACCACCAACACAACCATCCCAGCCAGCACATGCTTCCTCACTGACTACCACCAACACAACCATCCCAGCCGGCACATGCTTCCTCACTGACTACCACCAACACAACCATCCCAGCCAGCACATGCTTCCTCACTGACTACCACCAACACAACCGTCCCAGCCGGCACATGCTTCCTCACTGACTACCACCAACACAACCATCCCAGCCGGCACATACTTCCTCACTGACTACCACCAACACAACCATCCCAGCCAGCACATGCTTCCTCACTGACTACCACCAACACAACCATGCTCACCGGCACATACTTCCTCACTGACTACCACCAACACAACCATCCCAGCCGGCACATGCTTCCTCACTGACTACCACCAACACAATCATCCCAGCCAGCACATGCTTCCTCACTGACTACCACCAACACAACCATGCTCACCGGCACATGCTTCCTCACTGACTACCACCAAGACAACCATCCCAGCCAGCACATGCTTCCTCACTGACTACCACCAACACAACCATCCCAGCCAGCACATGCTTCCTCACTGACTACCACCAACACAACCATCCCAGCCAGCACATGCTTCCTCACTGACTACCACCAACACAACCATCCCAGCCAGCACATGCTTCCTCACTGACTACCACCAACACAACCATCCCAGCCGGCACATGCTTCCTCACTGACTACCACCAACACAACCATCCCAGCCGGCACATGCTTCCTCACTGACTACCACCAACACAACCATCCCAGCCAGCACATGCTTCCTCACTGACTACCACCAACACAACCATCCCAGCCGGCACATGCTTCCTCACTGACTACCACCAACACAACCATCCCAGCCAGCACATGCTTCCTCACTGACTACCACCAACACAACCATCCCAGCCAGCACATGCTTCCTCACTGACTACCACCAACACAACCATCCCAGCCGGCACATGCTTCCTCACTGACTACCACCAACACAACCATCCCAGCCGGCACATGCTTCCTCACTGACTACCACCAACACAACCATCCCAGCCAGCACATGCTTCCTCACTGACTACCACCAACACAACCATCCCAGCCGGCACATGCTTCCTCACTGACTACCACCAACACAGCCATCCCAGCCGGCACATGCTTCCTCACTGACTACCACCAACACAACCATCCCAGCCGGCACATGCTTCCTCACTGACTACCACCAACACAACCATCCCAGCCGGCACATGCTTCCTCACTGACTACCACCAACACAACCATCCCAGCCGGCACATGCTTCCTCACTGACTACCACCAACACAACCATCCCAGCCAGCACATGCTTCCTCACTGACTACCACCAACACAACCATCCCAGCCAGCACATGCTTCCTCACTGACTACCACCAACACAACCATCCCAGCCAGCACATGCTTCCTCACTGACTACCACCAACACAACCATGCTGGCCGGCACATACTTCCTCACTGACCTCACTGACGCTTCTGGCACATGGTTCCTCAATGACCTCACTAATGCCCCTGGCACATGGTTCCTCACTGACCTCATGGACGCTCCTGGCACATGGTTCCTAGCTGACACTCCTGGCACATGGTTCCCCACTGACCTCACTAATGCTCCTGGCACATGGTTCCTCACTGATGCTCCTGGCACATGGTTCCCCACTGACCCTACTATTGCTCTTGACACATGGTTCCTCATGGACGCTCCTGACACATGGTTCCTCACTGACCTCACCGATGCTCCTGGCACATGGTTCCCCACTGACATCACTAATGCTCCTGACACATGCTTCCTCAATGACTACCACCAACACAACCATCCCAGCCAGCACATGCTTCCTCACTGACTACCACCAACACAACCATCCCAGCCGGCACATGCTTCCTCACTGACTACCACCAACACAACCATCCCAGCAAGCACATGCTTCCTCACTGACTACCACCAACACAACCATCCCAGCCAGCACATGCTTCCTCACTGACTACCACCAACACAACCATCCCAGCCAGCACATGCTTCCTCACTGACTACCACCAACACAACCATCCCAGCCGGCACATGCTTCCTCACTGACTACCACCAACACAACCATCCCAGCCAGCACATACTTCCTCACTGACTACCACCAACACAACCATCCCAGCCAGCACATGCTTCCTCACTGACTACCACCAACACAACCATGCTCACCGGCACATACTTCCTCACTGACTACCACCAACACAACCATCCCAGCCAGCACATGCTTCCTCACTGACTACCACCAACACAACCATCCCAGCCAGCACATGCTTCCTCACTGACTACCACCAACACAACCATCCCAGCCAGCACATGCTTCCTCACTGACTACCACCAACACAACCATCCCAGCCAGCACATGCTTCCTCACTGACTACCACCAACACAACCATCCCAGCCAGCACATGCTTCCTCACTGACTACCACCAACACAACCATCCCAGCCGGCACATGCTTCCTCACTGACTACCACCAACACAACCATCCCAGCCGGCACATGCTTCCTCACTGACTACCACCAACACAACCATCCCAGCCAGCACATGCTTCCTCACTGACTACCACCAACACAACCATCCCAGCCGGCACATGCTTCCTCACTGACTACCACCAACACAACCATCCCAGCCAGCACATGCTTCCTCACTGACTACCACCAACACAACCATCCCAGCCAGCACATGCTTCCTCACTGACTACCACCAACACAACCATCCCAGCCAGCACATGCTTCCTCACTGACTACCACCAACACAACCATCCCAGCCAGCACATGCTTCCTCACTGACTACCACCAACACAACCATCCCAGCCAGCACATGCTTCCTCACTGACTACCACCAACACAACCGTCCCAGCCAGCACATGCTTCCTCACTGACTACCACCAACACAACCATCCCAGCCAGCACATGCTTCCTCACTGACTACCACCAACACAACCATCCCAGCCGGCACATGCTTCCTCACTGACTACCACCAACACAACCATCCCAGCAAGCACATGCTTCCTCACTGACTACCACCAACACAACCATCCCAGCCAGCACATGCTTCCTCACTGACTACCACCAACACAACCATCCCAGCCAGCACATGCTTCCTCACTGACTACCACCAACACAACCATCCCAGCCGGCACATGCTTCCTCACTGACTACCACCAACACAACCATCCCAGCCAGCACATACTTCCTCACTGACTACCACCAACACAACCATCCCAGCCAGCACATGCTTCCTCACTGACTACCACCAACACAACCATGCTCACCGGCACATACTTCCTCACTGACTACCACCAACACAACCATCCCAGCCAGCACATGCTTCCTCACTGACTACCACCAACACAACCATCCCAGCCAGCACATGCTTCCTCACTGACTACCACCAACACAACCATCCCAGCCAGCACATGCTTCCTCACTGACTACCACCAACACAACCATCCCAGCCAGCACATGCTTCCTCACTGACTACCACCAACACAACCATCCCAGCCAGCACATGCTTCCTCACTGACTACCACCAACACAACCATCCCAGCCGGCACATGCTTCCTCACTGACTACCACCAACACAACCATCCCAGCCGGCACATGCTTCCTCACTGACTACCACCAACACAACCATCCCAGCCAGCACATGCTTCCTCACTGACTACCACCAACACAACCATCCCAGCCGGCACATGCTTCCTCACTGACTACCACCAACACAACCATCCCAGCCAGCACATGCTTCCTCACTGACTACCACCAACACAACCATCCCAGCCAGCACATGCTTCCTCACTGACTACCACCAACACAACCATCCCAGCCAGCACATGCTTCCTCACTGACTACCACCAACACAACCATCCCAGCCAGCACATGCTTCCTCACTGACTACCACCAACACAACCATCCCAGCCAGCACATGCTTCCTCACTGACTACCACCAACACAACCGTCCCAGCCAGCACATGCTTCCTCACTGACTACCACCAACACAACCGTCCCAGCCAGCACATGCTTCCTCACTGACTACCACCAACACAACCATCCCAGCCGGCACATGCTTCCTCACTGACTACCACCAACACAACCATCCCAGCCAGCACATGCTTCCTCACTGACTACCACCAACACAACCATCCCAGCCGGCACATGCTTCCTCACTGACTACCACCAACACAACCATCCCAGCCAGCACATGCTTCCTCACTGACTACCACCAACACAACCATCCCAGCCAGCACATGCTTCCTCACTGACTACCACCAACACAACCATCCCAGCCAGCATATGCTTCCTCACTGACTACCACCAACACAACCATCCCAGCCAGCACATGCTTCCTCACTGACTACCACCAACACAACCATCCCAGCCAGCACATACTTCCTCACTGACTACCACCAACACAATCATCCCAGCCAGCACATGCTTCCTCACTGACTACCACCAACACAACCATGCTCACCGGCACATGCTTCCTCACTGACTACCACCAAGACAACCATCCCAGCCAGCACATGCTTCCTCACTGACTACCACCAACACAACCATCCCAGCCAGCACATGCTTCCTCACTGACTACCACCAACACAACCATCCCAGCCAGCACATGCTTCCTCACTGACTACCACCAACACAACCATCCCAGCCAGCACATGCTTCCTCACTGACTACCACCAACACAACCATCCCAGCCGGCACATGCTTCCTCACTGACTACCACCAACACAACCATCCCAGCCGGCACATGCTTCCTCACTGACTACCACCAACACAACCATCCCAGCCGGCACATGCTTCCTCACTGACTACCACCAACACAACCATCCCAGCCAGCACATGCTTCCTCACTGACTACCACCAACACAACCATCCCAGCCAGCACATGCTTCCTCACTGACTACCACCAACACAACCATCCCAGCCAGCACATGCTTCCTCACTGACTACCACCAACACAACCATCCCAGCCGGCACATGCTTCCTCACTGACTACCACCAACACAACCATCCCAGCCGGCACATGCTTCCTCACTGACTACCACCAACACAACCATCCCAGCCAGCACATGCTTCCTCACTGACTACCACCAACACAACCATGCTCAGCCAGCACATGCTTCCTCACTGACTACCACCAACACAACCATCCCAGCCAGCACATGCTTCCTCACTGACTACCACCAACACAACCATCCCAGCCGGCACATGCTTCCTCACTGACTACCACCAACACAACCATCCCAGCCGGCACATGCTTCCTCACTGACTACCACCAACACAACCATCCCAGCCGGCACATGCTTCCTCACTGACTACCACCAACACAACCATCCCAGCCGGCACATGCTTCCTCACTGACTACCACCAACACAACCATCCCAGCCGGCACATGCTTCCTCACTGACTACCACCAACACAACCATCCCAGCCAGCACATGCTTCCTCACTGACTACCACCAACACAACCATCCCAGCCAGCACATGCTTCCTCACTGACTACCACCAACACAACCATCCCAGCCAGCACATTCTTCCTCACTGACTACCACCAACACAACCATGCTGGCCGGCACATACTTCCTCACTGACCTCACTGACGCTTCTGGCACCTGGTTCCTCAATGACCTCACTAATGCCCCTGGCACATGGTTCCTCACTGACCTCATGGACGCTCCTGGCACATGGTTCCTAGCTGACACTCCTGGCACATGGTTCCCCACTGACCTCACTAATGCTCCTGGCACATGGTTCCTCACTGATGCTCCTGGCACATGGTTCCCCACTGACCCTACTATTGCTCTTGACACATGGTTCCTCATGGACGCTCCTGACACATGGTTCCTCACTGACCTCACCGATGCTCCTGGCACATGGTTCCCCACTGACATCACTAATGCTCCTGGCACATGGTTCCTCAATGACCTCACAGATGCTCCTGGCACATGGTTCCCCACTGACCTCACTAATGCTCTTGACACATGGTTCCCCACTGACCTCACTGATGCTCCTGGCACATGGTTCCTCACTGACCTCACCGATGCCCCAGGCAAATGGTTCCCCACTGACCTCACGGACGCTCCTGGCACATGGTTCCTCACTGACGTCACCGATGCCCTTGCCACATGATGCCCTACTGATGCTCCTGGCACATGGTTCCTCTCTGACTTCACGGATGCTCCTTGCACATGGTTCCCTACTGTTCTCACTGATGGTCCTGGCACATAGTTCCCCACTGACCTCACAGACGCTCCTGGCACATGGTTCCCCACTGACACTCCTGGCACATGGTTCCTCCCTGCCCTCATACGCTCCTGGCACATGCGCATTCCTCTCACACAAAGCTACTGTCGTTTCCTCTCCAGTAGTCCAGCCACCCATGTATGTCAACAATTGTGATTGTGATTGTACAGCCTCTTCAAAAGAGGGAACTTCAAGGGATTTCAAGTGTTCCTCTATCATTTGCATATAGGGATGAGATAAGCATAATAAACATGATTCAGGATAAGTATAAAATATCAATTCTATTAAAAAAATTACATGCATCACAAAGTAAATTAAACATATTGATAATATTCATTGTTTTGTTGCTTTAGGCATTAACTGGGATCATCGTCCTTGATGTTGTTGGTCTTCTTTTGGGCTGGCGCATGTTCGACCATGCTGCTCATCTGGGAGGAATGATGTTTGGATTGTAAGTTATATGGAGAAGCGTGTGTGTCAGTATGGAGGTGATGTACTGTGTGTGTCAGTAGGGAGATGGTGTACCATGTGTGTCAGTATGGAGGTGGTGTAGCATGTGTGTCAGTATGGAGGTGGTGTACCATGTGTGTCAGTATGGAGGTGGTGTATCATGTGTGTCAGTAGGGAGGTGGTGTAGCATGTGTGTCAGTATGGAGGTGGTGTATCATGTGTGTCAGTAGGGAGGTGGTATGCCATGTGTGTCAGTAGGGAGGTGGTGTACCATGTGTGTCAGTATGGAGGTGGTGTACCATGTGTGTCAGTAGGGAGGTGGTGTACCATGTGTGTCAGTATGGAGGTGGTGTACCATGTGTGTCAGTATGGAGGTGGTATGCCATGTGTGTCAGTATGGAGGTGGTGTACCATGTGTGTCAGTAGGGAGGTGGTGTACCATGTGTGTCAGTATGGAGGTGGTGTACCATGTGTGTCAGTATGGAGGTGGTGTAGCATGTGTGTCAGTATGGAGGTGATGTACCATGTGTGTCAGTATGGAGGTGGTGTAGCATGTGTGTCAGTATGGAGGTGGTGTACCATGTGTGTCAGTATGGAGGTGGTGTACCATGTGTGTCAGTATGGAGGTGATGTAGCATGTGTGTCAGTATGGAGGTGGTGTAGCATGTGTGTCAGTATGGAGGTGGTGTATCGTGTGTGTCAGTAGGGAGGTGGTGTACCATGTGTGTCAGTATGGAGGTGGTGTACCATGTGTGTCAGTAAGGAGGTGGTGTATCGTGTGTGTCAGTAGGGAGGTGGTGTAGCATGTGTGTCAGTAGGGAGGTGGTGTAGCATGTGTGTCAGTAGGGAGGTGGTGTACCATGTGTGTCAGTATGGAGGTGGTATGCCATGTGTGTCAGTATGGAGGTGGTGTACCATGTGTGTCAGTATGGAGGTGGTGTACCATGTGTGTCAGTAGAGAGGTGGTGTACCATGTGTGTCAGTAGAGAGGTGGTGTACCATGTGTGTCAGTAGAGAGGTGGTGTACCATGTGTGTCAGTATGGAGGTGGTGTAGCATGTGTGTCAGTAGAGAGGTGGTGTACCATGTGTGTCAGTAGAGAGGTGGTGTACCATGTGTGTCAGTAGAGAGGTGGTGTACCATGTGTGTCAGTATGGAGGTGGTGTACCATGTGTGTCAGTAGAGAGGTGGTGTACCATGTGTGTCAGTATGGAGGTGGTGTACCATGTGTGTCAGTAGAGAGGTGGTGTACCATGTGTGTCAGTAGAGAGGTGGTGTACCATGTGTGTCAGTAGAGAGGTGGTGTACCATGTGTGTCAGTAGAGAGGTGGTGTACCATGTGTGTCAGTATGGAGGTGGTGTAGCATGTGTGTCAGTATGGAGGTGGTATGCCATGTGTGTCAGTATGGAGGTGGTGTACCATGTGTGTCAGTATGGAGGTGGTGTAGCATGTGTGTCAGTAGGGAGGTGGTGTACCATGTGTGTCAGTATGGAGGTGGTATGCCATGTGTGTCAGTATGGAGGTGGTGTACCATGTGTGTCAGTATGGAGGTGGTGTAGCATGTGTGTCAGTAGGGAGGTGGTGTACCATGTGTGTCAGTATGGAGGTGGTATGCCATGTGTGTCAGTATGGAGGTGGTGTACCATGTGTGTCAGTATGGAGGTGGTGTACCATGTGTGTCAGTAGAGAGGTGGTGTACCATGTGTGTCAGTATGGAGGTGGTGTACCATGTGTGTCAGTATGGAGGTGGTGTACCATGTGTGTCAGTATGGAGGTGGTGTACCATGTGTGTCAGTAGGGAGGTGGTGTACCATGTGTGTCAGTAGAGAGGTGGTGTACCATGTGTGTCAGTATGGAGGTGGTGTAGCATGTGTGTCAGTAGAGAGGTGGTGTAGCATGTGTGTCAGTATGGAGGTGGTGTAGCATGTGTGTCAGTATTTAGGTGGTGTACTATGTGTGTCAGTATGGAGGTGGTGTACCATGTGTGTCAGTAGAGAGGTGGTGTACCATGTGTGTCAGTATGGAGGTGGTGTAGCATGTGTGTCAGTATTTAGGTGGTGTACTATGTGTGTCAGTATGGAGGTGGTATGCCATGTGTGTCAGTATGGAGGTGGTGTACCATGTGTGTCAGTATGGAGGTGGTGTACCATGTGTGTCAGTATGGAGGTGATGTAGCATGTGTGTCAGTATGGAGGTGGTGTGTCAGTACGTACCTGGTTTACAGGATGTATTGCGTGTTTCAGTATGGACCTGATTTACATGACGTATTGTCTGTCAGAAGAGACCTGGTTTACAGGATGTATTGTGTGTGTCAGTACAGCCCTGATTTACAGGATGTATTGTGTGTGTCATAAGAGACCTGGTTTACAGGATGTATTGTGTGTGTCAGTACAGACCTGATTTACAGGATGTATTGTGTGTGTCAGAAGAGACCTGGTTTACAGGATGTGTTGTGTGTGTCAGTACAGACCTGATTTACAGGATGTGTTGTGTGTGTCATTATGGACCTGGTTTACATGATGTATTGTGTGTGTCAGAAGAGACCTGGTTTACAGGATGTGTTGTGTGTGTCAGTACAGACCTGATTTACAGGATGTGTTGTGTGTGTCAGAAGAGACCTGGTTTACAGGATGTATTGTGTGTGTCAGAAGAGACCTGGTTTACAGAATGTATTGTGTGTGTCAGAAGAGACCTGATTTACAGGATGTGTTGTGTGTGTCATTATGGACCTGGTTTACATGATGTATCGTGTGTGTCAGAAGAGACCTGATTTACAGGATGTGTTGTGTGTGTCAGTACAGACCTGGTTTACATGATGTATTGTGTGTGTCAGAAGAGACCTGATTTACAGGATGTGTTGTGTGTGTCAGAAGAGACCTGGTTTACAGGATGTATTGTGTGTGTCAGAAGAGACCTGATTTACAGGATGTGTTGTGTGTGTCATTATGGACCTGGTTTACATGATGTATTGTGTGTGTCAGAAGAGACCTGATTTACAGGATGTGTTGTGTGTGTCATTATGGACCTGGTTTACATGATGTATTGTGTGTGTCAGAAGAGACCTGATTTACAGGATGTGTTGTGTGTGTCATTATGGACCTGGTTTACATGATGTATTGTGTGTGTCAGAAGAGACCTGATTTACAGGATGTATTCTGTGTGTCATTATGGACCTGGTTTACATGATGTATTGTGTGTGTCAGAAGAGACCTGATTTACAGGATGTGTTGTGTGTGTCATTATGGACCTGGTTTACATGATGTATTGTGTGTGTCAGAAGAGACCTGATTTACAGGATGTGTTGTGTGTGTCAGAAGAGACCTGATTTAGAGGATGTATTGTGTGTGTCAGAAGAGACCTGATTTACAGGATGTGTTGTGTGTGTCATTATGGACCTGGTTTACAGGATGTATTGTGTGTGTCAGAAGAGACCTGATTTACAGGATGTATTGTGTGTGTCAGAAGAGACCTGATTTACAGGATGTGTTGTGTGTGTCATTATGGACCTGGTTTACATGATGTATTGTGTGTGTCAGAAGAGACCTGATTTACAGGATGTGTTGTGTGTGTCAGAAGAGACCTTGTTTACAGGATGTATTGTGTGTGTCAGAAGAGACCTGATTTACAGGATGTGTTGTGTGTGTCATTATGGACCTGGTTTACATGATGTATTGTGTGTGTCAGAAGAGACCTGATTTACAGGATGTATTGTGTGTGTCATTATGGACCTGGTTTACATGATGTATTGTGTGTGTCAGAAGAGACCTGATTTACAGGATGTATTGTGTGTGTCAGAAGAGACCTGATTTACAGGATGTATTGTGTGTGTCAGAAGAGACCTGATTTACAGGATGTGTTGTGTGTGTCATTATGGACCTGGTTTACATGATGTATTGTGTGTGTCAGAAGAGACCTGATTTACAGGATGTGTTGTGTGTGTCATTATGGACCTGGTTTACATGATGTATTGTGTGTGTCAGAAGAGACCTGATTTACAGGATGTATTGTGTGTGTCAGTACAGACCTGGTTTACAGGATGTATTGTGTGTGTCAGAAGAGACCTGATTTACAGGATGTGTTGTGTGTGTCATTATGGACCTGGTTTACATGATGTATTGTGTGTGTCAGAAGAGACCTGATTTACAGGATGTGTTGTGTGTGTCATTATGGACCTGGTTTACATGATGTATTGTGTGTGTCAGAAGAGACCTGATTTACAGGATGTATTGTGTGTGTCAGAAGAGACCTGATTTACATGATGTATTGTGTGTGTCAGAAGAGACCTGATTTACAGGATGTATTGTGTGTGTCATTATGGACCTGGTTTACATGATGTATTGTGTGTGTCAGAAGAGACCTGATTTACAGGATGTATTGTGTGTGTCATTATGGACCTGGTTTACATGATGTATTGTGTGTGTCAGAAGAGACCTGATTTACAGGATGTGTTGTGTGTGTCAGAAGAGACCTGATTTACAGGATGTATTGTGTGTGTCAGAAGAGACCTGATTTACAGGATGTGTTGTGTGTGTCATTATGGACCTGGTTTACAGGATGTATTGTGTGTGTCAGAAGAGACCTGATTTACAGGATGTATTGTGTGTGTCAGAAGAGACCTGATTTACAGGATGTGTTGTGTGTGTCATTATGGACCTGGTTTACATGATGTATTGTGTGTGTCAGAAGAGACCTGATTTACAGGATGTGTTGTGTGTGTCAGAAGAGACCTTGTTTACAGGATGTATTGTGTGTGTCAGAAGAGACCTGATTTACAGGATGTGTTGTGTGTGTCATTATGGACCTGGTTTACATGATGTATCGTGTGTGTCAGAAGAGACCTGATTTACAGGATGTGTTGTGTGTGTCATTATGGACCTGGTTTACAGGATGTATCGTGTGTGTCAGAAGAGACCTGATTTACAGGATGTGTTGTGTGTGTCATTATGGACCTGGTTTACAGGATGTATCGTGTGTGTCAGAAGAGACCTGATTTACAGGATGTATTGTGTGTGTCAGAAGAGACCTGATTTACATGATGTATCGTGTGTGTCAGAAGAGACCTGATTTACAGGATGTGTTGTGTGTGTCATTATGGACCTGGTTTACATGATGTATCGTGTGTGTCAGAAGAGACCTGATTTACATGATGTGTTGTGTGTGTCAGTACAGACCTGGTTTACAGGATGTATCCTGTGTGTCAGAAGAGACCTGATTTACAGGATGTGTTGTGTGTGTCAGAAGAGACCTGATTTACAGGATGTATTGTGTGTGTCATTATGGACCTGGTTTACATGATGTATCGTGTGTGTCAGAAGAGACCTGGTTTACAGGATGTATTGTGTGTGTCAGAAGAGACCTGATTTACAGGATGTATTGTGTGTGTCATTATGGACCTGGTTTACATGATGTATTGTGTGTGTCAGAAGAGACCTGATTTACAGGATGTATTGTGTGTGTCAGAAGAGACCTGATTTACAGGATGTATCGTGTGTGTCAGAAGAGACCTGATTTACAGGATGTATTGTGTGTGTCAGTACAGACCTGGTTTACAGGATGTATCGTTTGTGTCAGAAGAGACCTGATTTACAGGATGTGTTGTGTGTGTCAGAAGAGACCTGATTTACAGGATGTATTGTGTGTGTCAGAAGAGACCTGATTTACAGGATGTATTGTGTGTGTCAGTACAGACCTGGTTTACAGGATGTATTGTGCGTGTCAGAAGAGACCTGATTTACAGGATGTATTGTGTGTGTCAGAAGAGACCTGATTTACAGGATGTGTTGTGTGTGTCATTATGGACCTGGTTTACAGGATGTATCGTGTGTGTCAGAAGAGACCTGATTTACAGGATGTATTGTGTGTGTCATTATGGACCTGGTTTACATGATGTATCGTGTGTGTCAGAAGAGACCTGATTTACAGGATGTGTTGTGTGTGTCATTATGGACCTGGTTTACAGGATGTATCGTGTGTGTCAGAAGAGACCTGATTTACAGGATGTATTGTGTGTGTCAGAAGAGACCTGATTTACATGATGTATCGTGTGTGTCAGAAGAGACCTGATTTACAGGATGTATTGTGTGTGTCATTATGGACCTGGTTTACATGATGTATCGTGTGTGTCAGAAGAGACCTGATTTACATGATGTGTTGTGTGTGTCAGTACAGACCTGGTTTACAGGATGTATCGTGTGTGTCAGAAGAGACCTGATTTACAGGATGTGTTGTGTGTGTCAGAAGAGACCTGATTTACAGGATGTATTGTGTGTGTCATTATGGACCTGGTTTACATGATGTATCGTGTGTGTCAGAAGAGACCTGGTTTACAGGATGTATTGTGTGTGTCAGAAGAGACCTGATTTACAGGATGTATTGTGTGTGTCATTATGGACCTGGTTTACATGATGTATTGTGTGTGTCAGAAGAGACCTGATTTACAGGATGTATTGTGTGTGTCAGAAGAGACCTGATTTACAGGATGTATCGTGTGTGTCAGAAGAGACCTGATTTACAGGATGTATTGTGTGTGTCAGTACAGACCTGGTGTACATGATGTATCGTGTGTGTCAGAAGAGACCTGATTTACAGGATGTATTGTGTTTGTCAGAAGAGACCTGATTTACATGATGTATCGTGTGTGTCAGAAGAGACCTGATTTACAGGATGTATTGTGTGTGTCATTATGGACCTGGTTTACATGATGTATCGTGTGTGTCAGAAGAGACCTGATTTACATGATGTATTGTGTGTGTCAGTACAGACCTGGTTTACAGGATGTATCGTTTGTGTCAGAAGAGACCTGATTTACAGGATGTATTGTGTGTGTCAGAAGAGACCTGATTTACAGGATGTATTGTGTGTGTCATTATGGACCTGGTTTACATGATGTATCGTGTGTGTCAGAAGAGACCTGGTTTGCAGGATGTATTGTGTGTGTCAGAAGAGACCTGATTTACAGGATGTATTGTGTGTGTCATTATGGACCTGGTTTACATGATGTATTGTGTGTGTCAGAAGAGACCTGATTTACAGGATGTATTGTGTGTGTCAGAAGAGACCTGATTTACATGATGTATCGTGTGTGTCAGAAGAGACCTGATTTACAGGATGTATTGTGTGTGTCATTATGGACCTGGTTTACATGATGTATCGTGTGTGTCAGAAGAGACCTGATTTACAGGATGTATTGTGTGTGTCAGTACAGACCTGGTTTACATGATGTATCGTGTGTGTCAGAAGAGACCTGATTTACAGGATGTGTTGTGTGTGTCATTATGGACCTGGTTTACATGATGTATTGTGTGTGTCAGAAGAGACCTGATTTACAGGATGTATTGTGTGTGTCAGAAGAGACCTGATTTACATGATGTATTGTGTGTGTCAGAAGAGACCTGATTTACAGGATGTGTTGTGTGTGTCATTATGGACCTGGTTTACATGATGTATCGTGTGTGTCAGAAGAGACCTGATTTACAGGATGTATTGTGTGTGTCAGTACAGACCTGGTTTACAGGATGTATTGTGTGTGTCAGAAGAGACCTGATTTACAGGATGTATTGTGTGTGTCAGAAGAGACCTGATTTACATGATGTATCGTGTGTGTCAGAAGAGACCTGATTTACAGGATGTGTTGTGTGTGTCATTATGGACCTGGTTTACATGATGTATCGTGTGTGTCAGAAGAGACCTGATTTACAGGATGTTTTGTGTGTGTCAGTACAGACCTGGTTTACAGGATGTATTGTGTGTGTCAGAAGAGACCTGATTTACAGGATGTATTGTGTGTGTCATTATGGACCTGGTTTACATGATGTATCGTGTGTGTCAGAAGAGACCTGATTTACAGGATGTATTGTGTGTGTCAGAAGAGACCTGATTTACAGGATGTATTGTGTGTGTCAGTACAGACCTGGTTTACATGATGTATTATGTGTGTCAGAAGAGACCTGATTTACAGGATGTGTTGTGTGTGTCATTATGGACCTGGTTTACATGATGTATCGTGTGTGTCAGAAGAGACCTGATTTACAGGATGTATTGTGTGTGTCATTATGGACCTGGTTTACATGATGTATCGTGTGTGTCAGAAGAGACCTGATTTACAGGATGTATTGTGTGTGTCAGAAGAGACCTGATTTACAGGATGTGTTGTGTGTGTCAGAAGAGACCTGATTTACAGGATGTGTTGTGTGTGTCATTATGGACCTGATTTACAGGATGTATTGTGTGTGTCAGTACAGACCTGGTTTACAGGATGTATTGTATGTGTCAGAAGAGACCTGATTTACAGGATGTATTGTGTGTGTCATTATGGACCTGGTTTACATGATGTATCGTGTGTGTCAGAAGAGACCTGATTTACAGGATGTGTTGTGTGTGTCAATACGGACCAGGTTTACATCATATTGTAGATTCTAATAGGTACATCTCAGATTTTGGCTTTAACAGGTGGTACACAAACTATGGCAGGGAAGTTGTGTGGAGGAGACGACAAGCTGTGATGAAATTCTGGCATGACATACGAGGAAAACCTTGATGAACACTCCACTAGGTTGTCGCTGTGTGTGATATATGATGTGTTGTAGCAGCTGGAAACAAGTGATATGTTGCACCAATAAAGAATATTATTTCAAAAAATGTCATTTTTGTTTGTTTTCTCAATACAAATAGTTCATGCACTGAGGGTGTCTATAGACGGCTGGAGTTCATGAATGGAAAGTGTCTATAGACGGCTGGAGTTCATGTAATGAAGGTATCTATTGATGGCTGGAGTTCATGTAATGAAGGTGTCTGTTGATGGCTGGAGTTCACGTAATGAAGGTGTCTATAGACGGCTGGAGTTCATGTAATGAAGGTGTCTATTGATTGTTGGAGTTCATGTAATGAAGGTGTCTATGGATGGCTGGAGTTCATGTTATGAAGGTGTCTACAGACTGCTGGAGTTCACGTAATGAAGGTGTGTATTGATGACTGGAGTTCATGTATTGAAGGTGTCTATGGATGGCTGGAGTTCATGTAATGAAGGTGTCTATATATATGGCTAGAGTTTGGGTAATGAAGGTGTCTATAGACGGCTGGAGTTCACGTAATTAAGGTGTCTATTGATTATTGGAGTTCATGTAATGAAGGTGTCTATTGATGGCTGGAGTTCACGTAAAGAAGGTGTCTCTAAATGGCTGGAGTTCACATAATGAAGGTGTCTATAGACAGCTGAAGTTCACGTAATTAAGGTGTCTATAGACGGCTGGAGTTCTGTAATGTAGGTGTGTATGGACGGCTGGAGTTCATGCACTGAAGGTGTCTATAGACAGAGTCCTTGTAATGAAGGTGTCAATTGATGGCAGGAGTTGATGTAATGAAGGTGTCTATTGATGGATGGAGTTCACATCATGAAGGTGTCTATTGATGGCTGGAGTTCACGTAATGAAGGTGTCTATAGAAGTCTGGAGTTCACATAATGAAGGTGTCTATTGATGGCTGGAGTTCACGTAATGAAGGTGTCTTTAGATGGCTGGAGTGCACAGAATGAAGGTAAAGTTTTTACAGGATTTGTCCTAAAAATATGAAAAAAATAATATTTGCACAGTTCACTATTTGAGGAATGCAGAGAAAGTGACAACCAAGTGTTTGGAAAGCACATGCACGAGTGCTGATAAAGTTATTGATTCATCAGCCTGTGCTGTGCTGTGCTGTCTCCTGCCATTCTGGTACACTTGCCTATCCCATGCTCTACACTCCTCCCTCTGTCACATTAGGTGAAGGCGTCAAGATCCCAGAGTACCTTTCACACAATGCGATGAAGTTGAGACAACTCCTTCAGGGAGCACTTGAGGAGACCACTATAAAGTAAGACAACATAAGATATGGAAGTTCTAAAGTGTCATGAAATTGAGGGAGAATTCTAATAATAATCATTACAGATACTATGCTACTTCAGTTTCTGATTTCTTTCACAGCATATACACTTTTACAAAAGAAACGCAAAAGTAGATTTCAGATGCATAAATGTTACAGGAAATGCGTATAATCAGTAAATACGTATGATTACTGAAAATTTCAGTAGTTACGTATAATGTCTTGTTCACTTATGAATTATGTATATTAACTTAAAGTGTCAGTAGTTACGTATAATGTCTTGTTCACTTATGAATTATGTATATTAACTTAAAGTGTCAGTAGTTACGTATAATGTCTTGTTCACTTATGAATTATGTATATTAACTTAAAGTGTCAGTAGTTACGTATAATGTCTTGTTCACTTATGAATTATGTATATTAACTTAAATGTCAGTAGTTACGTATAATGTCTTGTTCACTTATGAATTATGTATATTAACTTAAAGTGTCAGTAGTTACGTATAATGTCTTGTTCACTTATGAATTATGTATATTAACTTAAAGTGTCAGTAGTTACGTATAATGTCTTGTTCACTTATGAATTATGTATATTAACTTAAAGTGTCAGTAGTTACGTATAATGTCTTGTTCACTTATGAATTATGTATATTAACTTAAAGTGTCAGTGGTTACGTATAATGTCTTGTTCACTTATGAATTATGTATATTAACTTAAAGTGTCAGTAGTTACGTATAATGTCTTGTTCACTTATGAATTATGTATATTAACTTAAAGTGTCAGTGGTTACGTATAATGTCTTGTTCACTTATGAATTATGTATATTAACTTAAAGTGTCAGTGGTTACGTATAATGTCTTGTTCACTTATGAATTATGTATATTAACTTAAATGTCAGTAGTTACGTATAATGTCTTGTTCACTTATGAATTACGTATATTAACTTAAAGTGTCAGTAGTTACGTATAATGTCTTGTTCACTTATGAATTATGTATATTAACTTAAAGTGTCAGTAGTTACGTATAATGTCTTGTTCACTTATGAATTATGTATATTAACTTAAAGTGTCAGTGGTTATACTGAGTTCCTGAAAATCAAGAAGCACAGTTATATGTATTTACTGAAATATTAGCATTACCCTTGAACCAACAAGGTACAGCACATCGACTTTTACAAATCTGTATGTCATTGTGTTTGTGAATATTTATTTGAACATGATCACTTGCATTATTATCACCAATCCAAACAACTAGCATATCATTCATTTCACAATTTGCCCTTTCTACACAACCTTGACATGTATACTGAAAAGAAAAAGAAATGCAAGTCTATCCTTTTGTCACGTTTTTATATGGAAAACAATTTAGCAGCTGAAAATTCATGTTGACATTGAATTGAACAAGTTCAAACTAGTCCGTCAATTGGAGATACGTCGGAACGTAAAAGTGACAGTCTCTTTAGGATCAGGTATGGCCCCCTTGAGTTTCCACACAGACCGTGCAACGTTGCCTTATTGAGTCTGAAAACTTCCAGCGGCAAGTGTGAGGCATATCCGGGGAAACAGACGGCCATGGAGGAACGTCAGTGTTATTCTGAGGCAGATAATGCATTGAGGGCTGCAAACGTCCTTGGCGTTGTTGACGTGTCAAAATTGGATCCACATGTGGCTCCAGTGGCTGCTCCCGACATGAGTGACCTGTATGAACTCTTGCTTTTACGAGATTTCATTTTTGGAAACTTGCGTTTCTTCTGCTGTTCATTATTTTATGTATCAAATAGTCAAGAGTAAATTGTTAAAATGTTGGCACTGGTGACTGGCACTGACCGACGTTCATCATGGCGCACATGAAACACCTGAAAGCCAAGATAAAATGTATCTTTTCACCATACCTTGAATATCCCAAAAGAGTGTTCCGAAATATTTTGCATCGTCGAAGATTACGAAGTGTGGCCGGGAGAATGCTCCGCTACTCTTCCTGCAGTACTTGTGATCGCGGATAGGCAAGAACACCCCATAATATTTTAATGTTCTGGAGACCTTAAACACCTTGCCTCCACTTGAGTGTCCAGTGGAGTTGAAATATGACGTTTGCTTACATAGACACGAACCCTATTTGTTCTACAGCTATGAGAGATGACGGACCACATCTTTACTTCTGTCGCAAGCCTGTCCACTTCCTGCATGTACTGTTGAGTATAACGTTTCGTCTGCATAGAGACGGAAAATGGTAACTTTTTTGATGTGCAGCTTTGGTCCCTGGTCCACCTGAACAGAATAAGTCACACGTCTGGTAACGCTTCCATCATCTTGTAATACTACATGCTGACCCCTGTGTTTGGTAACTATCTTGTAACACTACATGCTGACCCCTGTGTTTCGCAACTATCTTGTAATACTACATGCTGACCCCTGTGCTTGGTAACTATCTTGTAATACTACATGCTGACCCCTGTGTTTGGTAACTATCTTGTAATACTTCATGCTGACCCCTGTGTTTGGTAGCTATCTTGTAGTACTACATGCTGACCCATGTGTTTGGTAACTATCTTGTAATACTACATGCTGACCCCTGTGTTTGGTAACTATCTTGTAACACTACATGCTGACCCCTGTGTTTGGTAACTATCTTGTAATACTACATGCTGAACCCTGTGTTTGGTAACTATCTTGTAGTACTACATGCTGACCCCTGTGTTTTTTGTAACTATCTTGTAATACTACATGTTGACCCCTGTGTTTGGTAACTATCTTGTAATACTACATGCTGACCCCTGTGTTTGGTAACTATCTTGTAATACTACATGCTGACCTCTGTGTTTGGTAACTATCTTGTAATACTACATGCTGACCCCTGTGTTTGGTAACTATCTTGTAATGCTACATGCTGGTCCCTGTGTTTGGTAACTATCTTGTAGTACTACATGCTGACCCCTGTGTTTGGTAACTATCTTGTAGTACTACATGCTGACCCCTGTGTTTGGTAACTATCTTGTAATACTACATGCCGACCCATGTGTTTGGTAACTATCTTGTAAGGGTACATACTGACCCCTGTGTTTGATAACGGTTCCACCATCTTGTAATTTTACATGCTGACCCCCGTGTTTGATAACAGTTCCGCCATCTCATGATAGTACATGTTTACCTCTGAGTATTGTAACGGTTTATGAAACTGTACCGGTACAGTTCTGGCGAATCCCTGTGTTGTGTCTGGTAACGCCCCATCATCTTGTAATAGTACATGTTGACCTCTGCGTTTGATAACGGTGCCATCATCTTGTAATGGTACATGTTGTACCCCGAGTCTGGTACGTTCCATCATCTTGTAAGGGTACATGTTGTACCCCGAGTCTGGTACGTTCCACCATCTTGTAAGGGTACATGTTGTTCCCCGAGTCTGGTACATTCCACCATCTTGTAATGGTACATGTTGTTCCCCGAGTCTGGTACATTCCACCATCTTGTAAGGGTACATGTTGTTCCCCGAGTCTGGTACATTCCACCATCTTGTAAGGGTACATGTTGTTCCCCGAGTCTGGTACGTTCCACCATCTTGTAAGGGTACATGTTCTACCCCGAGTCTGGTACGTTCCACCATCTTGTAAGGGTACATGTTGTACCCCGAGTCTGGTAACGCCCCACCATGTTGTAATAGTACATGTTGACCTCTGTGTTTGATAACGGTGCCATCTTCTTGTAAGGGTACATGTTGTACCCTGATTCTGGCACGTTCCATCATCTTGTAAGGGTACATGTTGTACCCCGAGTCTGGTACATTCCACCATCTTGTAAGGGTACATGTTGTACCCCGAGTCTGGTACATTCCACCATCTTGTAATGGTACATGTTGTTCCCCGAGTCTGGTACGTTCCACTATCTTGTAACCCTAACCCTAACCCTGCCCGCACAAATTACTCCCAATGCATACAAACATGTGAAACTCATAACCATATATTCAGAAGTCCCTAAGGATGTCAGCGCCACTCCGTCAGATATACAAGATTGTATTACTTTTGCAGGTTTCTTTTATCCTGATATCAAAGCCCTGTCGTATTTTATACGCTGTGTATATGGAGTAAAGTGTTTCTACATGCTCATAGTTGTGCGGTGTTAAAGTTTGGTTTCCTAGCAGAATATATCTACCAAACGCTGTTTAAGTACGGCCATGATGATTATTTCTAACTAAATCAAGTAAAACTCCTGGCATAATGGTGATACTGTTAGTGCAGACATGAAGCAAATACTGTCATTGTTTCCTGAGGGGGAAAGGTTATACGCCCCTTGAAGGTATACTCCGGCAATATCGCACCGAGGGACACTTGACATCACACATTGCACTCTTGTTGGGAATCGAACCCTATTCTTCTGTGTGATGAGTGAACGCTTTAACCTACCGCTCATTGTTTCATAAGAAAGGCACATTATTGAACAGGGCAGTTGCAAACACATATTCCCTCATTGGGTCCCATGAGTTTATTTTAAAATACTTGACAACAGAAGTATTCTAATACAATTGAATTAATATGAACTTGGAAAGGGTATGTCAAAGGAGTCGGGAAACACAGTCCTTACTCCATTGAGTAAGCACTATATAGTCATGAGCAATGTTCATTTTTTCTAGATAACCAGATGATTCTCATTTCGACTCGGTACAGAGTTAATAAGTGGAGAAGCCGTAAAACGACCTTCTAGTAGATTCAACGCCATTATAGTGGCGTTTTTAGCCAAACAGTGAAATTATGTCTTACTCGTTTCCATAGTGGATGTCCACTACAAACATGTGCTTACAACCAAACCATATATAACTGACAACAGAGGTGTGTATAGGAGACCAGTGTTAGCAGTCAAGAGTTGAAATCGAGAGCACGGGAGTGGAGAAGACTTCTCTTCAGTGAAGTTATATTACTTTCTCCTTTGTACTGACGGCAGGCAACGCGCTTTAACGGTAAACGTTGGTCAGCCATAGTATCTGAAGGGATGGTTCTGGAGACAGGGCAGATGTGGAGTGGAATACCGTCTGCAGCGTGCACACCAGTGAGGTGCGAACGACAAACTGGGATGGATCATCAATGCTGCAAGAATTCCGCCAAACCCCAAATATGTGATCTTCCCCAGCTCTCCATGGACGTTTAGTAGTTCTAGCAAGGGGGCAGTCGAAGGTCTGTGTCGATGCGCAAGATAGACAACCTCTTCTTCAGCAGCTGTAAATTCTGACAAAGGGCTGCCCAGTGTGTCTTTGGATACTGAACACGTCTGTAAAGTATTTGGCCCGATGTGTTGCCCACCTTAGTGATGCCCGGCCTGATTCACTGCACAGAATATCTTGTATATTTGTGTGGTTTTGGTGGTAGTGGGTTTGCTCTGTAACTATTTCAAGACATTTTAGATGGACCCTTTCTATACAAATTCTCAAATATAGACACCATATCATATCACTGCATCAAAGCTATATGGAATAGTTTACAGGTTACCATTACAAGGGGTAGGAAGACGATAGGCTTTGCTGCTATGCCCTCCAGCCGTCTGTCACATGTGTGTCGGATATCACATAGTCTTCCGACAAAACAGCTTTTAGTTGTAATCAGATGTCACGCTTCACTCTCCACAGATTACGATCGCCTTCTCCGGGATATGTGAGTGCACTTGTGTGTGATGGCCGTTTGTTGTCTCGGAGCCAGTCACTCAGGGCAGAGCAGCGTGCCACTACCTTTCATTAGTCACATCGATGTCACGTGACGTATTAGTACTCCATTGACTGCATGAGTGTATATCAGATTGTTGAAGGCGACGGCGGAAGTCACATCCCACCAGACGTCTTGAAGAATAAGCACCATTCACTTCTAATTTATACTGATTCCTGATACAGGTATGTCAATTTCATATGCTATAAAATGAGGAACTTCCTAGCGTAAAAAACAAAACACTACTACTTTTGCATAAGTTTATACAGTTTTGGACGGATAAGCCTATTTTTTTACAGTTTACGGCACAGCCGGCGGTAATTACCCCTACCCGTATGCTCAGCACCGCCATCCACAGCTAGCAAACCACTATGTACTATCAAGTAACGTCTCACGTCAGATAAAACACATTTACGTGTCGTATGCGTTTAAATTTATATTGAGTTTTAACGTTATTCCGCAACATAAACGACAAAGTTTTACGCGTAGTATAAAATCAGGTAAACTGACGTAAAGATATACGATAATGCAAGTGTACACGATGCATACAATAACCACGATCATATAATACCACCTTCACCTGCTACACACCACTACCACCTTCACATGCTTCACGCCACTACCACCTTCACATGCTTCACGCCACTACCACCTTCACATGCTACACGCCACTACCACCTTCACATGCTACACGCCACTACCACCTTCACATGCTACACGCCTCTACCACCTTCACATGCTACACGCCACTACCACCTTCACCTGCTACACGCCACTACCACCTTCACATGCTTCACGCCACTACCACCTTCACATGCTACACGCCTCTACCACCTTCACATACTACACACCACTACCACCTTCACCTGCTACACGCCACTACCACCTTCACATGCTACACGCCACTACCACCTTCACCTGCTACACGCCACTACCACCTTCACATGCTTCACGCCACTACCACCTTCACCTGCTACACGCCACTACCACCTTCACCTGCTACACGCCACTACCACCTTCACCTGCTACACGCCACTACCACCTTCACCTGCTACACGCCACTACCACCTTCACCTGCTACACGCCACTACCACCTTCACCTGCTACACGCCACTACCACCTTCACATGCTACACACCACTACCACCTTCACCTGCTACACGCCACTACCACCTTCACATGCTTCACGCCACTACCACCTTCACATGCTACACGCCTCTACCACCTTCACATGCTACACACCACTACCACCTTCACATGCTACACGCCACTACCACCTTCACCTGCTACACGCCACTACCACCTTCACATGCTTCACGCCACTACCACCTTCACATGCTACACGCCTCTACCACCTTCACATACTACACACCACTACCACCTTCACCTGCTACACACCATTACCACCTTCACATGCTACACGCCACTACCACCTTCACATGCTACACGCCACTACCACCTTCACCTGCTACACGCCACTACCACCTTCACATGCTACACACCACTTCCACCTTCACATGCTACACACCACTACCACCTTCACATGCTACACACCACTACCACCTTCACATGCTACACGCCACTACCACCTTCACATGCTACACACCACTTCCACCTTCACATGCTACACACCACTACCACCTTCACATGCTACACACCACTACCACCTTCACATGCTACACACCACTACCACCTTCACATGCTACACACCACTACCACCTTCACCTGCTACACGCCACTACCACCTTCACATGCTACACGCCACTACCACCTTCACATGCTACACACCACTACCACCTTCACCTGCTACACGCCACTACCACCTTCACATGCTACACACCACTTCCACCTTCACATGCTACACACCACTACCACCTTCACATGCTACACACCACTTCCACCTTCACATGCTACACACCACTACCACCTTCACATGCTTCACGCCACTACCACCTTCACATGCTACACGCCTCTACCACCTTCACATACTACACACCACTACCACCTTCACATACTACACACCACTACCACCTTCACCTGCTACACACCACTACCACCTTCACATGCTACACGCCACTACCACCTTCACATGCTACACGCCACTACCACCTTCACCTGCTACACGCCACTACCACCTTCACATGCTACACACCACTTCCACCTTCACATGCTACACACCACTACCACCTTCACATGCTACACGCCACTACCACCTTCACATGCTACACGCCACTACCACCTTCACATGCTACACGCCACTACCACCTTCACATGCTACACACCACTTCCACCTTCACATGCTACACACCACTACCACCTTCACATGCTACACACCACTACCACCTTCACATGCTACACACCACTACCACCTTCACCTGCTACACGCCACTACCACCTTCACATGCTACACACCACTACCACCTTCACCTGCTACACGCCACTACCACCTTCACATGCTACACACCACTTCCACCTTCACATGCTACACACCACTACCACCTTCACATGCTACACACCACTACCACCTTCACATGCTACACGCCACTACCACCTTCACATGCTACACGCCACTACCACCTTCACATGCTACACGCCACTACCACCTTCACATGTTACACGCGACAATCACCCTCACATGTTATAAGCGATAATCACCTTAGATGTTATACTCGACAATCACTTTCACATGTTATATGCGACATTCACTTTCACATGTTATACGCGACAATCACTTTCACATGTTATATGCGACAATCACTTTCACATGTTATACACGACAATCACTTTCACATGTTGCATATACCGGACAATCAATTTCACATGTTATACTCGACAATCACTTTCACATGTTATATGCGACAATCACTTTCACAAGTAATACTCGACATGTTATATAAACGCAACAATCAATTTCACATGTTATATGCGACAATCAATTTCACACGTACGCGACAATCACCTTCACATGTTACACGCCACTACCACCTTCACATGTTATATCCTCTCAAACATATTCACTTCTTACATGCCATCAATCTTATGTTCATGTTGCGTACAAGACGTTAACATGTTGTATACAACCAAGCATTGTACCCGTTGTATACAAATAATTAACTAAGTCGATGTCATTCAAAACAAATCACATTTACAGGTTGTCTTCAAAAAAGAAACTTAACTAACAGTTTTGGAGTTTACTTACTGAGTGCATATAACTGATTCAAACATGATATCGTTGATCAATTAAATAAAATTCATGAAATATTTTTACCAAGAAAATATCAGTATCCGGTGTGACCTCAATGAGCATCAGCAGTGACCCACAGAAGAAAGAAGATGCTGATTGCTGTCTTGAGGAATGTTTTAATACTCTTGCTGAAGTGCTGTGTACAGCTCTTTTCGTGTCTTAGGTGGCGGATTGCGCTGGCACAAGCATCGATCAAGAGTATCCCATAATGTTTAATGGGGGACAAATCGGGTGTTCGCGAAGGTCAAGGCAACACCTGAACACTTTTTGGCTGGAGGAAGTCCTGCTGTCAAACACTTGAGGTCGAGCATTTCCATGCTCCAAAGATCAAACGTTGAGGTTGACGAAGGGGACGATGTGACGTTGATCTGGTCGTCTGGCAAACGTCTGGCTTCCCATAGCCATTTGCTCAATGTTTGGTCGAGATTCGGCGCAATCCAGGAATTTGGTGTTGGTGTAGATGATGCAGTCGTGGTGTTTGAATGAAGATGTCTCATTCGGATGTAGCGATTCTGGGCGGGGATGATAACTCTAGGTCAACCTGACCTGGGCCTGTCATTAATATTTCCAGTATTGTTGTATCGGGTTCGTAGCTTTCAGATGGTCTGTCGGGACACGCTGAAGTGCCTTGCCACCTCATACTGCGATGTCCATCCTTGTAAACGGCGATGTGTCGTTGAACCTCTCTCAGTCTTTTCATTCTCTTGTCGTCTATAGTGGATTAGAGCAATGCATGTGGAGTACCATTGATGTGACTTTTTAAAGCCAACGGTCATAGACTTCGATGATGCACGATTTCATGATGCACGTGCATTTCATGAGGGTTCGTTTAAGCGATTCAATACGGAGGCGAGAGTAACGTTACGAATTTGTTCAACGTTTTATTTTTCAAACGTTTTGTCGTTGGTAACCAATCCCCCAATATATTGGGATACGGGAATCAGCATGGATTGGTTTGTGTGAAATATTCATTTTTTTCATATGTCAAGTCTCTTTTTTAGAAAAGTAAAGTATACTTGATAACCACATTTACATGTTATACACGACAAGCACATTTACATGGTAAATGCAACAACCTTGCTCATTCCTGTTTATGTAGTCGTCCACTTTTATGTCATGTCCTATCCCGCACGCGGGCGTGCAACATAATATCAGTATTTCATGTGACATACCAACAATGTTACCCTGAACTTCACACTGTCGACTACGACATGGTACATGCTTCTATGTTTAAATGTTGTACACGTCCATACTTAAATGAAATATATGACAATGCTTACATGGTATTCCATATCTATACGGTATATATGGCATAGTATATATATTGAACCACAAGAGAAACGCCGTACCGATAAAGGTTCATAAAGCACCCACTTTAATTCACTTTAATTAGCAATCAAAACGGAGGATTGAGTTCAACCTTGACAATTTTGGTTAACACAATTTTGGGAATCACATTTAGAGTTCACACAACCAAAGTCACAAAAAATGATATCATTAAGATATCACAAAGTCTGTATTGTGTGTGGCCTCTATGGGCCTCTATTCAGGCGTCGCGCCGTCTGTACATGGAATTATGAAGGCACAGTTCTCTGTAAAATGCCTGATCTAGCCCAGCAGTTTTTGGCCTTGGATGGAGGTCATTCAGTCCTCTTTGACTCTCGTCCCAGAGGTGTTCTGTTGGACTCAAATCAAAACTCAGTGCAGGCTGTAGTAGAGTGTGGATGCAATGTTGTCTCAGGACGTCCAGTGTTACTCGTGCAGTGTGGGCACGACCGTTGTCTTGCTGGAAGATGTGATTTCCGTAACGTTCAAAATGAGGCATAGCGTGGGGTCTTGGTCAATATAGCGAGCAGCTCTCACGTCATTTCCTCACCCAGATTCGTGAACACCACGGTGTCACCCACTGTACCCTACATTATGATGCTTGGGCCCACGAGTCTCTTTCACCAACACTCTCACTGGAAAACAGTCATTCAAGCCTTCACCGTACTCTCACTCTACCATCGACTGTCGAAACACAATGTCCGCTTTCATGAGAACGAAGCACAGTTCTCCACTGTCGATAATGCCAATTTCAATGCTGAGCTCCCCTGTGCAGTCGGTTTGGCCGGTGATGAGCGGTGAGGACAGGATTACGATATGGTCTGTGATAACCGGTCTCTTCCGCACACACGTCTACGCACTGCATCGACACTGATGGGTCTGTTGTGAGCCCCACTGGTGTGACGTGCTCTCTCCATCGCTCTCGGGAAGCGACCATGCAAATGCTGGTGCACAATCTGTCGGTCTTGACGTTATGATGCTACAGAAGGTCTTCCTCTGCGAGGGCGGTATTTGATACTGTTAGCGGCCTGATACCACTCCTGCAGTCGACAGATTGTCCTAACATGAACACTAAAAGAAGTTGTTGTCCATAAAAAAACTTACTTTCGTAACATTAAAACGATTGGCAGTCTGGCCAGCTTGCAATCATTGCAAGGGTTGGTTCCTCTGATCTCTTGTAATGCAGTTGTGACAAAACAAAAAAGGCGGATTTGGGACTCTCTTTCATTGGTAGGGTTGTCACGCATTTTCATTTTCATCATGTCATACGGAGACTTTTACCGTGATATGCTATTACATCAGAAAACACACTCATGTAGATAATAACTGTCAAACCAGTTTGAAAAACTTGTCAAAACGATACAGTCATATCAAAAACATCATTTTGCTTGAACAAAATATTGCATACGTTTCTTTTGTGGTTCAGTATATGACAACCCATACATGATATAACACCCGTACCCATCAGTTGTACCAACACCACTATTTAAGTAAAACGATCTTAAACCTATGTTGGAGAGTGGGTGTAACAATCATTGCAGCGTTAAGACTGCTTTGTGCAAGTGGGCGCTGGTGTGCCAACCCATCAGTTGTACAATTACCTGTGCTGAAGATGTGGAATGATGTGTTGACTCAATGATGGGGTATGTGACATCTTGAAGGAGAGAAATGTGCGGTGAGATATGAATCACTTTAATGTGTGTATGGCTTGAGGCAAAGCAGATTACCTGATAAATATCATAAGGTCTCTCAATAGGATGTTAACATGGGATATCTGCATAGCTGTTTACAAGGCGTCATCGGAACAGGAAAGAATGGTCCTTGATGAGTAAGTTTCTATCATATTTCAAAATTGATTTGTTGTGAACATGTATGTCGCACGTCAGTGTCAAATTCTGTAGGGGTTCTTCTATCTATCTCACGTGTCAAATGTATACAGGTGTTCTGTTGAACGTCTATCTCACGTGTCAGATGTATACATATGTTCTGTTGACATCTATCTCACGAGTCAGATGTATAGAGATGTCCTATTGATCTATCACACGAGTCAGATGTATACAGGTGTTCTGTTGACCATCTATCTCACGTGTCAGATGTATACAGATGTCAGATGTATACAAATGTTGAACGTCTATCTCACGTGTCAGATGTATACAGGTGTTCTGTTGAACGTCTATCTCACGTGTCAGATGTATACAGGTGTTCTGATGAACGTCTATCTCACGTGTCAGATGTATACAAATGTTGAACGTCTATGGCACGTGTCAAATGTATACAGGTGTTCTGTTGAACGTCTATCTCACGAGTCAGATGTGTACAGATGTTCTGTTGATCTATCACACGAGTCAGATGTATACAGGTGTTGTGTTGACCATCTATCTCACGTGTCAGATGTATACAGATGTTCTGTTGACATCTATCTCACGTGTCAGATGTATTCAGATGTTCTGTTGATCTATCACACGTGCCAGATGTATACAGATGTTCCGTTGACATCTATGTCACGTGTCAGATGTATACAGATGTTCTGTTGACATCTATCTCACGTGTCAGATGTATACAGATGTTCTGTTGACATCTATCTCACGAGTCAGATGTATACAAATGTTCTGTTGATCTATCACACGTGTCAGATGTGTACAGATGTTCTGCTGAATATGTCACCTGTCCATCTATGTCACGTGTCAGATGTATACAGCTGTCCTTCCGGTCTTGTATCGACTTAATGCTCACTGTAGGAGACAACAAATCAGACAGAGGACAGGTGATAAAGGAGAAGTTCTTCCTGTAATACCTGGCAAATGCAAGAAATTGTCAGAGATCTTCAGGATTCTTTGATGGCGGCCAGTTAACAGTCTTCTCGATCTTGACAGGATCGGTCTGGATTCCATCAGCAGAGACAATGCGTCCAATGAACTTGGCCAGTTCCTTAAAGTAATTTTGGCAGATAACTTCTCTCCACCCTCCCCGATGTTTTGAGAAATTGTCTCTGATCGAGACAGATGTTCCGCAAACGTAGCAGAAAATTATCAGTTCTAGCTTAATGTGACCGTATTGCCAATACCTATAACACAGAACTCCAGGTGATAATGCCACATCCTCGTACTCCTGTGATGAGTTCCCATCCTGAGAGAGGTGGGTGGGGTTGTGATGGTGGTTGTTTTTCTGCTATATCAGATCAATCTTTGCTGATACCTAGTTGATATCTCGGGTTCGAGACATCAGATACAGGCTGAGATGGAACCTCATGTGGGATAACTTTCTTCTGCAACTCCTTTCTCTGTTCAGGGTCATACTCCATTCTTCTTATGGCAACTCATGGTCACGGAATCAAACACAGGAGGCGTGGGTTCAAAATGAATTGTTACCCAATCACAGATCATTCACTAGATGTGTTTCAAGTCACATTATGGAACTGTCCAAGCCTTCAGTAGCGTGTGTGACTACCCCCTTGAATCGATACATGCCAAAACAAGGCTCTCGTGGATGACATTCGTCACTGGATGTTATCAGCAGGATTTCTGTGCCACAGATCCAAGAGAACTTGTTCGAGCTCTTTTTGATTTGCTGGTGAAGGTTGTCTTTGTCTCAACTAGCAATCCGTGATGCTCTATCGGATTCATGTCTGGAAATCGTGATGAGCAGGGCAATACATTGATGTTCATGTTGTTGAGGTTGTATTGTATGAACCTGGCAGTATGCGGACGTGAATTTTCCTGTTGAATTTTCCAAGATCGGCTATTGACGCACTTGTGGTAGCACAACTGCTCTTAACACGTCGTCTCTGCACATTTGGGCAGTCACATTTCCATGAAGAATGACAAGTCGTGTTTTCTGCTAACCACAAATCTCACACCATACCATGACGCCGTCACCACCAAAAAGGGTGCACCTCAGAGACGCAATTAGGCGTCAGTCGCCAACCCCTATCTTTCTACACATGATCTCCCCATCATTTCGGAACATGTTGAATCGACTCTCGTCTGTACAACCTCCCAATTATGTCCTGCCACCGACGTGAGTTCGAGTCCACTGTAACCTGGGTTGACTGTGTTGACTGGTCAACGCAATTCCATGAAATGGACCGTGAGCCCTGATGCCAGTTTTGCCGCCGTTGACGCCCTTATGACGATTCTGTTCCACAGGTGTATTGTAAAGGTTGTGGCATGGTAACCCTTGGTCTTCCTGTTCTTGGACGTTCTGGTGTCTGGCCGTCTGTTGGTAGCAGTTCAACAAGTTGCTGATGATTGCTTTGTTGCTGTTGAAGACTATTGCATAGTGACGCCGTGAGACGTGATATGTAACATGTGTATGTACATGTACAGTCATCCATAACAAGTACAGACACTGTACAGTCATACTTAACAAGTACAAACACGTCATATTTCCTGAAAATGGGAGATGGGTTCCATAAATGGGACATGAATGTATTTATGCAGGTCATTAAATTTGAAATGTAATATAGGTTTGCACAATATCTTTCGAATGTTTACACTGAATTATAAGTTTATGGGATAAATGTTCGTGGTGCTTTAATAGTTGAGTGAGTAACCAGTAGACCGTATTTCAACCATACCTAGACCATATCTTAACCATACCTAGACCATATCTGGACACTACTTAGATCATATCTAGACCATATCTGGACCTTACCTAGCACATACCTAGACCTTACACAGACGATATCTGGATCACACATAGACCATATCTCAACCATACCTAGACCATATCTGGACCATATCAGGACAATACTTAGATCATACCTAGACCATATCTGGACCATATCAGGACAATACTTAGATCATACCTAGACCATATCTGGACCATATCAGGACAATACTTAGATCATACCTAGACCATGTCTGGACCATATCAG
>NW_027133890.1:387500-542500 GCF_037392515.1 Haliotis asinina | reverse complement strand
GTTTGTTACAACAAGTATTCAGCGGTCCCAGCGTCAGAACACCATTGTATGTTTTGGTAAGGGGAGCAAAAATGATATGAGAACCAGGTACCACTATATATGACAGTATATTAATACGAGGTTTGAATAAGTCCGTGTTACTGCCCTGAGTTTGCGTTGTTTGTGAACTGCAAACATCGAAGTGTAGGCCATGTCCGTGTAGTTGGCTACTGATCCGAAGTACTCTTCAAGCATCCTGTAAAACCCCATGTATGATGGAGTCAGTGTATCGGGCATGGTTCTATGATTACGTGTCCTCCATTCCGTTGGTACGTGTACCAGTTGGGGCATAACAAGTATTCCAACCTTATCTGTGAACTGCATGGGTCCATATATCGAGTGGTTCCCTGGAAATTGTGGCACTGTCTGAGCTCACTTCAGACCTGTTCCGGTCGTAGAGACGAAGGCTTTGTTCGGCCGGTTAGTGGTTGCAGATAGGTTTTCAGACCTGCCAACTCTCACGCCTTTGGCTTGAGACTCACGTTTTTTAAGCATTTGTCACGCTCTCACGACAGACATTGATAATCTCACGCTTTTTTTAAAAAAAAAATAACGTAAATTAATCAAAGCCACTTTTTCACTCATTTTAAATCACTTATAGGGTGTTAAAAACACTACTTCTCTTCAGATTCAGGGGGGCTTCGCCTCCCTGACCCCCTACCAGGTCTCCGCCCTGGACCCGGCCGCGGCCTGCAGCCCCTGGACCCCGGCTTCTCAAGCGTTTTTTTCTTTGGAGGGTTGGAAGCTCTGGGTCTTTGATGTCCAAACATATATCCAGCAGCGTGTTGATGTGACAAGCACGTGATTTCCGGATGAGTCGTAGGCAGTCATCCTTTCTAAAATATCCGTAGACACACGCAAACGTGCCTGATGTTGTTGTGTATCAAATCAAGGTGTCGTTGTAAAGTGTGAAACACTTGTAGTACAATATGCCATATCCAGACATCCTGGTGGCTTTCTGATGCGACATAGGTTGATGACGTCATAGTGTTATGACATGGTAATAAATGAGTACGGGGGTACCCCGACGGTCAACTAAAATGTAGCTTTACGTATCAAAAGAGATAACTGGACCAAAACTGCATACATCAGCTAAAACATCTGTCAGTAAGACCATGCGGTGGGAACGTGAGTGTGGCTAAAATCTGATTCAGAACACCTAAACATAGTCTTAATATCTTCAGCTCCAGTTTGTGAGAGCACAGTTATACATTACCCATTTGTCTAGACAGGCTACGTTTCTCTAGTATTCGGCAGTGAATTTGAAACTTGAGTGTGACTCATTCAAGTATTTTATGAATGTTCCTAGGCGTTTTTTCCCTTCTGTCAAAACTTGCTTCGTCAAGAGTAATCGTGCGACAGCTTGAAGATCATTCGCATATTTACAGCATATATAAAAGGAAGTGACGCACACGGCAGCAAATTGCAAAGTACGTTTTAAGGCTGTAAAATAATATTTTTAATATTTTGTTACGTTATTGTTACCCTTTATCCAAATGAATCGAAGTTTCAGATTCTTTGGTTAAAAAACATGTTAATAGTGTTACTAATGTGAATGAAATTTCTTGATAATTTTTGGTGAAGAAACTATTTCGATTCTTTACTTGTCTTAGTAAACGTTTAACAGTGTCATTTGCTTGTACTGTGTGCTACAGAAAAGAAAATGGCAATACCGTAGATAGTAGAGAGTTGCTTCAGCTTTAATCGGTATTGCCGCAGTCATGTTGAATGAATTGTGATTATGTGGAACATTGTTTGACAGAAATGAAGATTAAACATCAGTCAATTGAAAATATGTATAAAATGTCAAATGTCAGTAGTCCTTCCCGATGGCGACATTAACTACCGCGATAATAGAGTCCCATGTTATTTTTGGGAGCAAATAGAGAAAAAATGTCTTTTAGCGGCATTTAGAAGTTGTTATATATGACCAAGATCTTTTGTGGATAAACCTTTTTAATAATTTTTGACACACAACGGTTTGGGGTTATTTCAGACCCCTTCATCAGGTGAAGTCATGTATATAGAAATATAGAAGCGGCCAACAGAGCGATTGTTCGGAAGAAGACCCACAGGAATGTTGGCAACATGAAGTTGAAAACGGATTCGAGGTTCCAATCCCGAATTTGATTTTTTTTGTTAACATTTGGGATTCGAATCCCCAATCTGATTTTTTTGTGCGTGTGTTTTGAAACGGATTCAGAATGGGGATTCAAGTTCCGAATCTGGTTTATTTGTTCACATTCCGGATTCGAGTCCTGAATTTGAATTTCCTGTTTAGAATCGGATTCGGGCTGGGCATTGGGGGTTCTTCTTCTTAAATGTAGCTTTATAGTCTGGGTATGGAATCAGAAGTGGTGTCACAGATTCGTCGAGTGCTACCTTGGCAGCAAAATCGGCCATTGTGTTCCCAGAAATGCCCACGTGGCTTCATACCGAAACATAAGTCTCATTAACCTATTCAGACATTGGCCTACTTTTCAGCCGATCCGAATTGTCTCGTGTGAAAAAATGAAAATTGACACCACAAACAGCTCTGGTTAAACCGAATTTCAATTCCTTGTTTCATAAGGAAATGGTATTTACAAGAGAGTTTTAATTTTAAACTTCAATAAGACCGTCTTTCTATACCTTATGTCGAGGTGTTGGCAGCATACCTTAACTATGGAATCACAAACTGCCCCTGTTTGATAAGATCGTAAAATGATTCACAATGCACCTGGCTCACTGGTTAAAACTGTTATGTGTTCCTTATGCTTATTTAGTGTAGTTCTGTGACGCACAATGAGGTTAGTGAAATATCACTAAGTTATCTAGCGGCAGAGCCTCGCTTTGAGATTTCCACGATTTCCAGGTTTCCGTTTGTCAGAGCAGGCTGAACGACAGAGCACACTGTAGGATTGGAAGGATTAGAAGGAGCTTAGTGTTGCAATATACAAGTGCGTAGACTTATCAAATCATACTGATTAATATTTATGCATCCAGTTAAATGACAGAGTCTAAACATTCTGGATTGGTTATCACACTAAGTTGCACAAAAAGACGGAACCAGTTAAACAGGAAACGAGACTGTTATGTAATCGATGATTTGACATGGTAACCAACAAAATACGATGACGCATTGGCCAGTAGCAAGTTCATTATATACTGAGTACACATGAAAACGCACAACTTGAAAAAAAGGTCAACACTTAAGTTCAAATGAACTTCAATATAATCTTTATATAACAACAACACTACAGTGACGTCACCCGACATGCCAGGTGCATGAAATGCGAGAATTTCATGTTAACTGTAACGCTAGGCAATTATTCGCAAAAACGCAACATTTTGCACGCACACCATGGGAAAAATGAATTTCACTCTGAATGTGTGCACATATTGTCTTTAAAAGCATGTGAATCCGAATAAAATTTCACTTCTTCACTGACACTTGTGAAACGCCGACACGATGCCGCGACTTACAGCCCCTGAACGGGAACGTGCCATAGTCATGCTTCAAAATAGCGCCAGCACCAGGGAAATTGCCAGATGACTACACTGCGCACACACAACGATCGCAAAACTCCATCAAAGGTTTCTGCAAACGGGGAGCACTCAGGCCGTCCTCGAGCGGGTCAACAACGTGTGACAACGGCACGTCAGGACCGTAAGATAGTACGGGATCATGTCCGAGACCGAACACTACCAGCGACAAGACCGGCTGCTCAAGTCCAAGGACAACGTGGATTCATTCACCCAAACACCGTACGGAACTGTCTGTGAGCTGTAGGCCTGCGTGCACGACGTCTTTATTTCGGCTCCATATTGACGGACCAGCGTCTACAGTGGGCAAACAGCCACCAGAATTGGCGACTACGACAATGGCACAGTGTCATCTTTTCTGACGAGTCACGATTTCGCTTAAGGAACGCAGATGGCCGTATACATGTTTGGCGGAGACGTGGTGAACGTATAACGCCGACTGAGTCGTTCAGACAGACGGACCGTTGGGGTAGTGGAAGCGTTATGGTGTGGGGTAAAATAAGCTACCGTCACAGAACCAATCTCCATATCTGCAGAGGAAGGGTGAACCATGTCGTGCCGTTCTTCAACCAACACCACGATGTCCACACGTTCCAACAGGACAACGCTAGGGCACACACTGCAAGGGTGCCCATGCAGTACCTTGCACAGCAGAACATCCCGCTCTGGCACCCGACCTCGCCCCTATCGAGCACTTATGGGATGAAATTGGACGACGTCTTTCACGTCGACGCCAGATGGACAACATCCGAGAACTTGAGGTTGCCCTTGTTCAGGAGTGGAGTGCTATCCCTCAGAACACTATCCAGAGACTGATCAACTCCATGCGACGACGATGCACCGCATGTGTCAATGCAAATGGCGGTCACACCCGTTATTGACTTTCCTCTTTGACCCCTACACCAGTTAAGCCTCTCTCGCGCATTAACACTATCGTGAATGAAATTGAATGATGTTCACATGTCTTCTTAAATCATTCATTATCTCAAATACATCCTAAGTATATACTTCACATATCAATCCGTGGAGCTATTCCAGATTTCGTGAGTGGTGCGTCTTCATATGGACTGAGTATATAACTCCATAATTTCTACAATAAGTTTTTAATTGCCTGGACGCAAGAAAGAGAGTCAGAAGAGATTATATGTTGCTTATATTTAGGATGCCTTTGAATATATTTAAGAGCCGTTAGTATTGCGTTTGTTTCTGCTGTTATCAGGTAGAAGTTGACATCCATAACATTTTGTCGTATATTAGAATACCGACTTCTAAATGCCTCTCAAGAACCTCATCAAACAATAAAGAAGAAGTTGACATCCATAACATTTTGTCGTATATATGTTATCAGGTATTTTAGAAGAAACTGTTCTGGATCCAATGACAGTGGCACAAGCTATTGTGCCACCACCCCTGGACCCATCTGTAAATATGCATGTATGTATTATATTTATGTCTTAATTGAACAAATTCTTGTTTATATTGTATTTCATTAGTATATGATTTTTTAAACTTTGTCAGTGTTAGGTCAACTTGTGGCCTAACCAATTGCCAAGGAGGAGAAGAAAAAGCGCTGGAGCATATTTAGTGAACCGTTTGAACTCCATCGCGGTTTTTTTTCAACTTTATAGGCTGAATTGGCATTTTCGATGATTTGTTTCCGTAAGTGCATACTGAAAGGTATCAGAATTTGCAAAGTTGTGTTTTACGTTGCATGTGACCTTTAAGATACCATATTTCCATGTTGTATCATAAGCGTTTTCAAGGTCTAAAAATATTGATACAGCATGGTGGTTATTTACAATGGAATTTTGAACAAATGATTCTAGTCGAACTAAATGATCAATAGAGTTTCTATTTTTTCGATCTTCCAAGAAGATGTGAAAAAAGAGGTTTGTATTTACCAGGATGGTGACGTTTTGCTACAGTGATATCTACATTCAACATAATACATGTTTGATGTACACATGGAAAAGAATCATGGACATATTTGGAGATCATTTCAATTTTCTTTCTGACAAGAAAATGACACCTTCAGTTACATTTTTACCAGTCATGTAGCACTTGCATCTGCTTATCTGGCACCTCTTGAATCCAGCTCAATCTGAACTCAACAAAGCCGCGTCCACCCAAACTGAAGTGCTGAGAGTAAGGAGGTAAGGTTTGTTTTTTTGGGTTTTTTTCAGTAGACATATCTTCAACCTTGAGTCCCATGGTCCAGTCATTGGTATTGTTGCCAGACGGAACCTTGGGATTGGGGTTACCATGATCATGGTGCGAGACCACATCAGTGACACCTCCTCAGTGTAAACTGCAGTAAACTATGAACTACTGTCACTCTGCAAGATAGGTGGTGCACCAATGAACAAGAAGATGTCGACAAACTGACACACTACTTCGTGGTGGTCAACGGTCTCAGCACACAGAACTTGAGATGATCTTGACAATGCATAATCCATTTGATTTTCTCTTCACACATGGATTGCATGCCAATCAAATTGACTTGAGCATGTGAGCCAAAGTCCTTAGAGATGATGGGGAGAATAACAACTCCAGCGTAGTTGTCCTATTTCGTTTTCTGCTGGCATTGGATGCAGGGAGACTTGAATAACCTACGGGATTCAGGAGTGATGTTGGCATACTTCTTGGTACCTTCATATTGTCTCTATCACTCTGTCCTGTTGCAATACAGTCCCTCTGGATGATGAGAAAGGCGTCTTCAATGGAGACGAAATACACAGATCTTCATGTTCTTCTTTCTTCCCAAGCAACATCTTCACACCACCGCATTGAAACTGCATACTTCTCGAGCAGAAAATACCCATGGTAGGACTTCTTTGTTTATGATTCAGATTCCAGTAATTCATCTATGGTCTTTTGATATTTATGTTTTGATATTTATGTTTTAGGGAATCAATACTCGCTTCTTGGTGTCACATAGGCGGTGTCTTTAACGCAATTCTCCTTTGTGAGGTGCGGATGTTATATACTGTTTCTGAATGAACAAAGCCTATAGATGGCTTCGTAGAATGGATAAACGTCTTACAATCACACCCCATAATCAGTAAGGAGGAGTGTTTAATACAATTACCAGAATTACAGAACAAACAAGTCTTGCTTAATTGACCTTATCTTGTTTTTGATGTATTTTTGCCCTCAGATTTTGTCTATTTCAAATTCTCCCATGAGCAGTAAGAAGGAATGCGCCATACACATAATTACCAGAATTAGAAAAAAAACAGATTTCCTCCTTGCAGAATTCCTCTTTAAAGTGTGTTTCAAATTATTGACTGTGTTGGTCTTTCTTCGTTCTTCAACGAGAGCTCATGCATGCAAGCAAAGGTGGGGCGCTTCAGGTCTTTTTGACTATCTCCGGCGGAGGACAGCAACGCCGAGGATAGATACGTTTAAAGGGTGAAGGTGCAAAGAGTACAGTTGCGTAACCTGAAGTCCCGATTTCCAAATGTGTAAAAGAAATGCATACTAAGGGTTACAATACCGAATACCCCATGCACGTGCCGAATCTGTAAAAGAAAAATCCCGAATTTGAAAAAAGAAATAAAGATCGGGATTCGAATCAAAATCGATTCAATTCAAATTCTGAAACCCGAAAGTTACCAAAACTCAGATCTGAGGTAAAAATATCAACTACTCTTTTAAGAAAAATTGGCTGCTCAACTTGTAAGTGTTACAGATCTATAGTTTCAGCATCCATGTACATCACCTTTTTATGAATTGGCGCACTGATGTTTGTTTCCAGAATGTCGGGAAACATAAATTTAGCAGAGATAAGTTTGAAAAACTTGTTAAGAATATGAACTAGGGTAGTCGCTGTTAATTTTAGTAGTTCGCTTCCTATACGACCTTGTCCTGTAGCATTAGCTGTAGTTCAGCATCGGGATTTTCACCTTCATCTCATCAACGATAATTCCATTCAGGGCACTGGTAATATCTTCAACGTCATCATAGAAAATGTTATTTGATGCAATTAGCAGAAATAACACATTTTCGGTTTGCTTTTTCATATATTTGATAGTGATATGATCTATGATATAGGATATTTATATAACGCACATATCCACGCACCAGTACATGCTCAAGGCACTGGTATTATTCCCTCGATCACTGGAGTCAATCCCAACAGCACATCGTATTTCAGTCTCAACTCCCTGGGGAGTATATAACTCTTGCTGCCACTTGGCGCACCGTGTTTATTGAGGCTCTCTCATCCTAACGAGGTACCCATTCACAGCTGGGTGGACTGGGGCACATAGTCACAGTACTTTGCCCAAATTCACTGCACCTTGTTGTACCTGCAACTAGATGTTTGCACGTATTTTTGTGGCCACAATCTGGTCATATACCAATGAATTCGTGGGTTCTTTTACGTGCACAGTGTTGTGTACTGTACACTAGGGGTTGTGACAACACTGAAAGAGTCTGCACACAATATTGACTCCAAGGCTTTTACAGCCGGTCACAGGTGGGCTCGATCCTGACAACTCAACCTCGCTGGATCACTAGCTTAGCGCTTTAGCCAGCTCGCCCAATGCGCCCCCAGTTCGCCCACTGCGCGCGTCTTGACTAGACACCACCACATTGTAGTACCGTTTGGAATATTTATTATTTTAATTATTTTCAATCCACAATGTCTTCTGACTTTTCTGACTGATGATATTAGTTTGTTCCTGCATATTTTAAATTTATCCCAGTTTGCAAGTCTATTTCGATTTTTTAATAAATTAAGGAATGATATTTCGACTTTTTTTCAACAACAGAACAAATAACATTATTTAACCACAGTGAATATTTTTTCGTGACGGTGACAGTCCTTTTTTTATGGATATCAACTTCAAAAAAAAATCTTCATTCTTATGTATTTTCACTTCTAAATGACATTCAAAGACTTGGTGACAGTCCTATTCTGTATATTATTATCGAGAATATCTATAATTTTACTAGTAAAATCTTCAGTGAGTGTACTAATATCTTCAGATGAAAACAAATTGTCAGCGTCTATGCCATTAATGTCGTGATTTATGCCATCTACATTCGTCAGAGAGTAATGTTGTATTGGCACCTTAAAGGTGTGGTTTTAGGGACCCATTTCAATGGTATTAACAAATAAAGTGTAATGATCTACACTATGGTTCTATGGAGCGTACACCTGTCTGTATGCAATATGAACACCAGATCGAGCAAAGGTACAGAACAGGAGGTAGTTCTTGTGGGCTCTGTAATTTAGTTCAAGCCGTACATAAGTTGTCCATGTTCGATCTTTTGACTGGTTTTACATAGAACATCTGGAGTGAAATCGCCAGTAACTACTGTAAACATGTCAAGGTCAACTGCACTACCTATTACTCATCAATTAAGTTCCAATAGTAGACACGTTTGTCATGACAACAAAAAATTACCAATTAAATTTTTGCAGGTTCAGTGGGCATCCATGTCTCCCAAATCGGCAAGTTGGAAATGCTTCATCAGTTTAGCGCATAACTGTGTTGTTAGCATGAACCGTAACGCCTCCAGCACGTGTTCTGTCTTTTCGAAACGGTAACTGGAAACCAGGGATCTGAATTTTCTCACTTCGAATGTCTTCTCATAGCCACGTTTCAGTCAAACAGAATACACCAGATGATGTAATTTCTGCACTTAAAATGCCTAATTTGTCCATAACACGACGAACCATTAAATTTGTGATGTTCAAGCCTTAATGATATTTAGGTCCAGGATAAGGATAAATATCTCCACACAAGAGGGGTAGTAAAACAGAAAAATTATGAAATCACTCACTCACTCATCAACTTACTTCATCTAAGCCTGTGGTATTTTAACATGATGCATTAATGAATTGCGGCCAGTGCACAAATACTGTTTTACGTCTGTTTCAAATTTCACCATAAGCGTCAAGTTCAATTTATAATAACCCATAAATACATTTAGCAAAGTTCAGACCATGTTTGTTGGGATCACGCGCTGTGTAAATTGAAAGGCACGACTATATGTAACATAAGCAGACTGCACGTACGTGTACTCTTTACTCTAGGGGGTTTAATACCATTAGTTTGACATCTCATTTATAAATAAGAGATCCCAATTCAAACGTCTGTCAAAAAGCTACTAAATCCATGTATTTTGTATTATGCAGAAGACGAATGTTACATTTCTCAATACAATGTGAAATAAATATCTTTGATTCAATGGTGAAACCAATCTGGTTGTACGGTTGTGAAATTTGGGGATATGAATTGGGCATTTGGGGGAAATTAAAAATGTAAAAAAATGTTTTGTGAGAAAATTACTATCTGTAAATAAAGGTACCCCATTGTATATGTCTTTTGGTGAATAACTTGTGTCAACTTTCTGGTGATGTTAAAACTCTAGTGATGTTAAAGGTTGTGCCTAAACCATTTACAAACAATTCATTTCAGATATCGTTAATCTGTTCTATTGTATATATTATCTATTATGAAGGTTTTCGCAGCTGAAGTTGAAACTTTTGACAATATTGGTTTAAGTTATGTATGACTTTACAGTTTCCCATTGCATTTTCCTGCTCATTTGATTATAAATGCTACTCAAACATATTCTATTTATAAACATAAATAATTTCTTGACATCATTATAAATGAAACCCCGTCAGTAAAGCTACTCATCTCGACATGTAGTTACCTTAAATCGACCTTTTTGACAACAGTGCTCAATTTTCTCCCGCGAACGAATTTTTCATCTGAGGGACGCGCATCCGTGACGTAATGTGAGGTATATATACCTTTGTGGGTTGTTGTAGTATTCATTTACATTTCCGGGGATAGATGATCCTGTTTATAGGTTTATATGTTTGTCTAAATCTGCAGTCGTGACAATTGTTTTGAAATATGAGAGCTTTATTTTTCACAACCTACTGCCATTTAATCTTATACCTGCGTCGCTTATTTTCCGATATATAACTTGTTTTCATAGACGATTCCGTCTAAAATCACTTGCTGTCACAATGGTTATATATCGTTTTGCAAAGTCCTTTTGGTCATGATTCAAAAATATATTTAAAACTGACTAAGTAGTTTTGATCTGCAAACCTGAAGAAATCAAACCATAATCAAATTGCTGTTGAGGATTGTTTACACCGAGTTACAAAATCAAAACTACTTTCTTCTGGTAGTAAAATATGTATTTGTTGGTGAACAATAGGGTTTTGCATGACATTGCTTCTAACATAACAATTTCACCCTTGGAAGCGATGTGGGTGTCAATATAAAACTGCACTTAAATATTTTGGTCACTTCGATCACAATCTCGCTTCCGACAAAGAAGTCGTTATGTCACAAGTTGTGACAGGCTAAATTCTTTTGGTTATCAGTCATTTACTACAACTAGCAATACGTTTTGGGGTTTTGAACTCTATGAAAAAAAATGCAAATATCATCCTCCATCTTGGAAGCGAGGTAGGTGTCGAGCCACCCGATTAAATCCTGCAGGCTTCCACAACGCTCGCTTCGTAGACTCACAAACAACATAAATTTAGCAAGAACTGAGGGGTCGCCTGGGAGCACATTGACGTCAACGCACCGGCATGTCGAGAAATCAGCAAACTGACGACCTTGTTACACATTTTATATATATGCAAAATCTTACCTAACATGACGTCACCGCGGCTCGCTGTCAGTCCTCTGGCAACAGAATTACGTTATCTTAGTGTGGTTTTGTTGGCGTGCGAGAGAGAAGCAGACGATTTTTTGGCGACTTTTTAAGAATGAATTTGGTGTTCCGCGTAAGACTTACCACAAGTCTTTGATACGTAATGGTAAAAAGGAAAAAAATATTCGTTCTTTGACTTTGATATTTGGATTTTTCATCTTCACACTTTAAATCACTCTTTAGTCTTCACAGGTAGAAAGATATGAAAAATCTTCGCGTATTTCGAAAACAAATCATACAAATATTAAACTCATTCGGCCAACTATTTTCCGCCATAATATAATCCATAGTTTGCCATTTTAGTGTAGTTTACTCTGCTGTTCTGTTCTTTGTTTTATGGGCCATTGCTATTTCATTAAAGGTCACAATATGTAAGAGATGAATCTCGCACATTGTGAAACTGGCCTTGCTAGCTGCTACATTCTCTCAGTAGGAGTGCATTTTCCACTCCCTAAATTTACCTACATGATATCTACAGGCGAAAAGGGATTCGACCGGAATCGTCAGTATTCCTGTCGGCTTTGCAGCTACAAATACTTTCCGATTGAAAAGGTTGTATGTATGTACGTGATATTATCTGCGTCAAGTTTGCCATCCAAATCCAGATTTGACTTCGTGGATTGGTTTATTTGCTAAACTTGTGTTTCTGTGTTGATGTAGCGACGGCAGTATGAGGTCACGCGACCGCCTACCTTATGAAATCGCTAATTATAAATGCTTTACATGAAGGTGCGTTTCAGATAACTAACACAAGCTGTATAATGAAATATTACCGTTTCCTACTGCATTTTGCGTACGTTATATAAAAAAGGGAGTCAGAAATTAGGGAGTAACATTTACCTAAGTCCACTGACCTTGTTTGCCAATCAGTTTTCTTTCCCTAGAATTAAAATATGTTCAAATGTGTCAGTAATTATTTATGAACAATTTTACGCATATAAAAAGAAACACTAATAGAATATTGTCACAACTATGAATCGTTTTCCATATGTTTCATGTATGTTGTAAGCAGCCTTTAGATGCAACACCACTGCCCTGTTTGCCCATGGATACTGGCCGGACTGGAGGAAAGCACGCCCAGCCACGGTGACGTCAAAGGGAGTTTTCAGACATATTTTGTAACTTTCTGTTTCAAAATATTGTTGCAATCACGACCTCTCCATATGCTTAACTGTGGCGTTGCAATACTGTTGCACAACTGCATTACAGAGGTCGCGCTTGCCTCATAGTGTTATGGTTTTGTGAGGCCTGTGTGCAGTGTTGTGCACAACATTACGGAAATACATGTACCGGTCATTTTTATGCTTTCAGCTTTAATTTTGAGGAATACCGTGGCTTTAATTATTTTTAATTATTATTATTTAAAAAAAACCCACTTCAATAGCATTTAGGTGCGCACCTGTGATCGGCTCTATGAAGTTTTCAGTGTGATTGTCAGTGAGGTGTGTATAATTACGCATCGTTGTCCAAATGGTTGTAGGCAACAGGAAAAGGATGACTGAACCTGGTAAAATCCACTGTTTCATTGATGGGTTCAAAGTTTGAGTATCCCTACTGGCTACTGGTGTCTACTGTCAGGCTTCTCTCTCAACATCACCGAACACACACTTGCCGCAGGCAACATGACCTCTCTAGTATTTTTGCTTACCAAATTTTCACTTATCAGTTGTAACAATGACTTGTGTCGTTCGGATTAGCACCGGTGCGAGTCTTGGTTTGTCTCTCGCAACACTCAAGATACTCCTGACGCTCACTGTCAACGCGAAGAGAGACAAAATAACAAACAAGGCGTGTAAACTCGGAGGCCACTGTAGGAACGGCCACTACAGGCATAATTCTCCCTTTCGCAGTTCAGAAGGATTTACATATATTTTTAGTAATTTTACAGAAAGTATTTTAAGAATGCACATAGGATATCTTGATACTAGATCTCAGAAATGGTCAGACTTGAAGATTTTAAAAAATTCATTCAAATACATCTCTACCTGAATGTCAACGTCTGGCATGTGTTTTTGGCCAATTGGATAGGTATGAATCTTTTCATCATATCTTGAACTTAGTTTTGATATGACTGAGTGATAATTGTTTTCATATTTTATACACATTTAGAGATTTAACAAAATGCTTTCTCGATATATCAGTAATATTTTATGATAACAGTAACTCTGTTATTAGTATCAGAAATTGACTCTCTTCTTTAAAACTTTATTAACTTTATTAATACCCAGATATGTTTAAAAATCAATTTAATGTGGCTGTGTAAAAGTGGCTGGACATATCCCAGTCTGTTAAAATAGTTGAGTCTGGACCAGAGAATCCAGTGAATGATACCATGTTCATTTATGTACATAAATAGGATACAATGATATGCATACACCAAGTCACCTAACTGGCCCAAATTAGTTGCTGAAGACATATTTTCTATACCCTTGATCTTCACAAGTGTCAAATATTAATCAACCTTTCTGGATGTGACTGTGTAAGTCACATGCTGATCCCTATACTCAACATGAGGTTGGTGGATACAAGGTCAGTTATGTGTTCATTTTGGGCAATTTGGCAAACAACCTTTTGATGTTTCAAGTAAGTGCTCAGATTCTGGGCTGCCATCGGTGGAGCACAATAGTGCAGTGGTAAGGTGGCTGCCTATCACCCCGAAAGCCTGGGTTTGATCCACAGTGGAGGCACCAAAGTTCAGGTCCCAAGGTGGGCAAATTTGTGTAGTATCCTTGTCCCAATTCACCCAACTGCAAAATTTCTACCTTTGAAGAAGTGCTGGCAATATGAGTGATTAGTTCATTGCGCTGGACAGGCAGCATGGCTGTATGATCCCCACAGAGTTTAAAAAGTATCGGATTGTACGATGAGTCCAATGACCGGGAATAGTAATATACATAGCCCAGTGAGCAGCTAATGTGCCTGGAGCACCATATAAGCAGACTATTATTATAAGATGGAGCTGATAATGTGATATATAATCAATCAAGATGATGTCTTGGAACTTGATCACAAAGAGATCAACAGAAGTTGAAATATACTAAATTACTGGCAAACAAGGATACGTTGGACCTGCTCAGAGCACGTTTTATGAGAAGTGCGGGGTGCATGGCATACTCATCTGGCAGAGCAGATGAATGAAATTGATTCTGCGCATAGTTGCACACACCTTACTTATTTATAAGACTCTCATCCTGCTACACTTTGTCCCTTTCGTTCACAATGAGTATAGGAGTCAATCATCGGGTCGGTGCTCAACTTACACATGTTCGCCAGTTCAGCAGTTTTCTTAACATGTGAATGAGTGAGTGAGTAAGCAAGTGAGGAAATAAAGCAAAGAGTTCTTACATTCTAAATTTTGAAGTCATAATGTCATTAAACCAGCTAAAGTATATGGGTTGGTTTATGTTATGAATTGATGAACAGTTTTAACAGATCCTTTGCGCTATATTACTTTAAATATGTTACTAAAGAGGATATAGTTTCTAGACCATATCTGTGGATGTGAAAGACACTTATTTCTAATTTCACTATATGTGGTACAAGTAAAGAAATAATTATATGAATCTAAATTTGGTGCCCACAAGATCAGACCATGTTTTGTGATATTTATCTATGAAATTTGTCCCAGTTATGATCACTGCAACCTAGTCTCTACTGGTGGATTTACCTTACAAACTGTCATATACAACTTATCAATTCATGCCATGTGGGTAACAAAATATCATTATGTAACAGTATGCACCAATGAAGTTTTGTTGATTTTCTCGAAACCGTGTGGACCCTAAGTTTCTCATGATATCACTATTTCCACTCCCTTGTTGTAGCCCGTGTTTGGTGCAGACAAAATCCCTGGGGACAAAAAACCCCTGTGACGAGCACCCAAAGACAAGAGCCCCAACTAAGTGGGACAAAACACTCTAAAACTGAAGGTCCAAATGAATAATGAAGATTAAAGTCTTCAATGGAGATCTTAGCATCTTTTCGAACAGAACATAGACTCAACAACCTTGAAGTCCTGTGGTTTATGGTTCTCTTGGCTGGACATGCTTCTTGGGCATACTGGTGGAGGAGAGCTGACAACAAGCACCTGTCTCTCTAGGAGCCCTAGGCCGGACAACAGGCCACACTGAAGCACTGTCATGGCCAATGATATCTTCCATGGGAAGAAAGCAGTGATCGAAATAACGGCCTGCCAGAGTGCCTGTGGCCCGTACATTTTGAGTGGGGCTGCCTGGAAATATTTTTTATGAGTCTACACATCTAATTATAATATCGTTGTTAAAATGGTTCAGTTTCACTGAGAAAATATCCTAAAGCCTGTAACACTATTTCGATTTGCACAGCGTCCTTTGTTTACATGGGTTACATGAGTTGGCTCCACATGCTGTCATGGAAGCCTTATGGAGAAAAAACGATGCAGACGGTTTGAAATATAAATATGTGTTGTTATAAACGTTATTGGCAGAGTTGTAGAAGAATGTTTACTTAACAGTGTAAAATAATATGAAAACCTCTCCAAATGCTGGCGTTATGCCAGTCTCAGCTTATTTACGAATATGTGCATTTGTTTACAAACGAGAAAGTCTGGTCACGTGATATGCAAATTAGCCTGTGGCAGTGATGTTAGGGTAAGTCATCGCTGCGCTGGAGTGTGTCATAAACACAACATCCTTCCTTCATGGAATTAGCTGACAATAGGTTGATTGCTCATTGCTGTCTTACTAAACTAGTGCTCAAAAGAAAGTATTTACCCAACTCGAAGAGAAAACAAAAGGATACACAAAAGAACATGCATATTATTTTAATAGACTGAACATTTATTTCTACAGCAAATGTACACTACTTATACTGTCTAATCTCTCTCATGCTGCAAGGTTAGATGTTAGATGTGTTATCCTTCCAGCACCAGTTTCAACCTACGATAAAAACCTAGTGGCACCAGACAAATTCCACATGCACTACTTCCATTGCAATGTGCAATGAAAGAAATATGCTTTTGAATTATTTAGATGTTTTGCTCAGAAGTTTACCTTCTCAAAAATGGACATGCCCCTGGTGGAAGGTAGACTAACAATGAGGTGCAACTTGTAATACTGGGTTGCACCAGTGCAAGTAACAAAACACTAAATCGAGTCCTGTGCTGGCATACAACTAAATACATGTATACAGTCTGGTCACTCTTATGCTGGTATACAACTATAAATGCAGTCTGGTCTTTTTTATAATGGTGGTATACACCTATATATAGAGCCTGGTCTCTCGCAAGCTGGTCTACAACTACACATACTGTCTGGTCTCTCTCATGTTGCCATGCAGCTGCATGTAGACATAATATGTAGACATGCATATATTGAGTCTGGTCTCTCTTATACCAGTCAGCAGTGACTTATCAAACTGTCTCCCACATTAAAATGTATGTCTAAGAACATGAGGGGTCATCCAAGGCTAAGAATGACTGTGCACTGTTTGATCTCCATAATGTTGGTATAAAACTACATACATATAGTCTAGTCCGTCTAATGCTGGTATGCAAGTATATATACTGGTATAGAACTATATACACTGTCTGGACTTCCTAATGTCGGTATACAACCACATATTCTGTCTGGACTCCCTAATGCTGGTATACAAACATATATTCTGTCAGGACTCCCTAATGCTGGTATACAACTATATACACTGTCTTGACTCCCTAAAGCTGTTATACAACTATACATTATGTATGGACTCCCCAAAGCTGGTATACAACCATATATTCTGTCTGGTCTTCCATAATGCTGGTATACAACTAAACATTCTGTCTGGACTCCCTAAAGCTGCTATACAACTATATTTTCTGTCTGGTCTCCCAAAAGCTGGTATACAACTAATGTTCTGTCTGGACTCCCTAAATGAGTGAGTGAGTGCGATAAAATTTAACGTCACATCGGCAATATTGCAGCCATATCGTGACGAGAATGATTAACTATATAAATACTACTGAATTATTAGTACATATATTGTGAAAACCCGTCAACAAAGGACAGTAAAACTAACTAGGATATCACAGAGTAGAATGTAAAACTAGTGATTAGACCAATGTATCTATAGAGGACAGTACTCTGGACTCCCTGAAGCTGGTATATAAACATATATTTTGACAGGACTTCCCACAGCTGGTATACAACCATATATTCTCTCTGGACTTCCTGATGTCAGTATACAACCATATATTCTGTCTGGACTCCCTAAAGCTTATAACCAACCACATAGTCTGTCTGGTCTCCCTAAAGCTGGTATACAAATATACATTCTGTTTGGTCTCCCTAAAGCTGGTATTCAACCATATATTCTGTCAGGACTTCCTAATGCTGGTATATAACTATATATTATGTCTGGACTCCATAAAGTTGGTATACAACCATATATTCTGTCTGGTCTCCCTAAAGCTGGTATACAACTATACAGTATGTCTGGACTCCCCAAAGCTGGTATACAAACATATATTCTGTCTGGACTTCCTAATGCTGGTATACAACTATATGTCTGGACTCCCTAAAGATGGTATACAAACATATATTCTGTCTGGTCTCCCTAAAGCTGGACTCCCCAAAGCCGGTATACAAACATATCGACGTCGCAGAATTAAATAGTCGTATCTGACACTTACGCCCAAAAAACTTTTTTGTTCTCTTTTTACTTGTATTAGTCTTGTGCATATTCTAAATAAAAATCGTGAAATTATCTCAAGTCATTTTTCTGATATATTGAATTTATCAAAGGTCGTAAGTACTCATGCACTGTTGAACGTAGAATTAAAAAGACGTAAGTGACACTCTCACATCACTTACGACCCTCTGGTGTTAAGTTTAGGATGAGGTGGAAAAACAAAGAGTTGTAAGTGGTACTTCCGACTAACTAGATGCACTGCAATTAAACATGTGCAAATTATGTCAAATTTGAAGTTCTACGAAAGAACAGTTTAAATGGTATAGATAAAATATTACATTTCATGGACCAAAGTATCCAGGTTTTGATTTTGGTGGATTTGCAATACCACAGCGATGAATCTACAAAATCAGGTGACCATCGAGTCTAGGAAACACGCACTGTGTGAACTGTGACAGAAATTCGGTAAGTACGGTCTACAAGCAATGCAGAGACTTAAATAATTGAAATATAATCTTGCGTGTATGTTTGCTATTGCATATTTACAGACACATGTGGAATATATGTTTATATCATTGTCAATTTTGTGAGGAAAGTTTGACAGATAATAAAGTCGTAACTGTAAACATTCTGCTGATTCTGGTATATTACTTCAGGGTCGTAACTGACACTTGCGACATTTTGTCACCTGATTTGGAAGTCATATCACAGTTTTTCAAACAGATACATATACACTAATAATTTCATCTTTTGTTGCAGGTTAATGCTAATGAAAACTAGGAAATTGTAAAACACTGGTCTTTGGGACGAATTTAACACGTCCCCAAACTGACATTGTAGGAATTGTTAACTGGGAACTCCTGCTTTTTGTGTTGAACAGATCTGGAAGACTTTAAAGTAGGCATACAAGTTGTTACATTAATGTGCAGTAAAAAGGTTGTACGTTTGCCGTCCTTGTCTTTTTGGACTTATTGACTGCAAATCCATAATATGTGCTAATTAACAGATCAAACCAGTGGGTCAGCAACGAAGGGGAAAACAGTCACGTGTGAAGAAGGTTGAAACTTGTGAGATAGGTGAAGATTATATTTCACTGAATATTACTGCGACCTATATCGGTGCTACTGACATGTCTGATGACAGTTTGGATGAAGCTAGTATCTGCTTGAATGAAAATATTGACGTCACCATTAGTGACTCTCTATCAACCAGTCTTCCACAACAGAATGGTACTGTTGCTACAAGTAACATCAATGAAGATGAGATGTCAGATGATAGTTTTGTTGAAGCACTTGTCACAAGTTTTGAGGAAATTGAAAACAGTATTTCAAAGGCTCTTGCCCCGAAAGTGTATGGCGACAATGGGGCAGAGAAGTTTCTTGCCTTTGATGACAGTGGGGCACGAAAGATTCTTACCCGTAAGGACCATCAGATGGATGAGAGTAGCGAAGAGAATATTCTCGCATTTGAGGAGCAGCAGATGGGTGGCTGTAGAGCAGAGAAGATTCTTACCTGTGAGGAGCAGTTGGTGGATGGCAGTAGAGCAGAGATGATGCCTACCTGCGAGGAGCAGTCGGTGGATGGCAGTAGAGCAGAGATGATGCCTTCCTGCGAGGAGCAGTCGGTGGATGGTAACAGAGCGGAGATGATGCCTACCTGCGAGGAGCAGTCGGTGGATGGCAACAGAGCGGAGATGATACCTACCTGCGAGGAGCAGTCGGTGGATGGTAACAGAGCGGAGATGATGCCTACCTGCGAGGAGCAGTCGGTGGATGGTAACAGAGCCGAGATGATGCCTACCTGCGAGGAGCAGTCGGTGGATGGTAACAGAGCGGAGATGATACTTACCTGTGAGGAGCAGCAGGTGAATGGTAAGCGAGCAGAGATGATGCCTACCTGCGAGGAGCAGCGGGTGAATGGTAACAGAGTGGAGATGATGCTTACCTGTGAGGAGCAGCAGGTGAATGGTAAGCGAGCAGAGACGATGCTTTCCGGCGAGGAGCAGCAGGTGGATGAGACTGGAGAGGGGAAAATACCTCTACGTAAGGACCGCCAGATGGATGAGAGAGGTGAAGAGAAGATTTATATAAGTGATGGACAGCAAGTGGATGACAGAGCACAGACGATTCTCACCCGTAAGGACCATCTGATGGATGAGACTGGAGCAGAAAATAATCTTACCTGTGAGCAGCAGATGGATGGCAGTAGAGCAGAGAACATTTTTACCTGTGAGGAGCAGCAGAAGGATGGCACTAGAGCAGAGAAGACTCTTACCTCCACGAATACGACATTCAGTGAATATTGTATCCAAGATAGTACATGTGAGCATGCAGAGCGTCCCGATCTGAATCAGTTTCCAGTGCTTCAAACCCATGTTGATAACATACCAAGCTTTACTGAGCAAAGCAGAGAAGATCAGCACTCTCTACCATTTGACAATCCTCCAAGTAATAATTACTGCACTTTCTCAAGCCATAGTCAGACATCTGACATCTGAAAAACAAACCGTATACAGTTGACATCAATAAGATTCCAGTTTCAGATGTCATAGAAGTTTCCTCAAATGAAGTAAATCTTTGGTCATTCAATGATAGAGATGACGCTTCTAACAGGCAGTGTACACTGATGAAGGAAACCTCAAGTAATGATGACATCCAATTTGACTCAGATGATGACATACCCCTGAGCCATTTGCTGTCTAATGCGCTATTTACATCCAACAGTAGTGGGTATCCTGTAACTTCCATGGAGTTATGTAGTGGTTCATCAACTCCTGAAGACATAAGTTTCAATTCAGACCTTCTTGAATCTAGTTCTTATGATAAAACATCTGCATCTAGCGAACTCACTTTGCTATCGTCGTTTGATGACACAGCAGAAGGGGATACAACCAGCATTTGTAAAATGAAACCACTCCAGAATATCAGTGACTCATATTCACAGGACGAATGTGAATCATCTGGTGATGAGTACAGACCACCAGATTCTTTATCTGACTCTACAGATGACAGTGGCATAAATCTGAAAGAAATATTGAAGCGTAAACGCCAGATGTCTTCCCTAACTAGAACATTTCAAGTTTTTCCACAAGTGTCTTCTGAAAACACAGAAAAAATCTTTGATACTAATGGAGATAAAGAAGGAGCACAGTTAGCTGATAAAGGACCAAACACAGCTGACACAAATGATGATAAGCAGCAGCCTCGGTTGTCAAGAAGTCGTACTCGCAATCCTGAAAAATGGAAATCAAATGAACGGAAAAGAAAAAGAAACAATGGAGAGGAGTACACAAATACTCGAGGAAAAAGAGTCCCAATGAGAGAATGTAAACAATGTCCATGCAAATGCAAATATTTCTGCAGAGCATTCAAAGATGAAGACAGGTACCATGTTTTCTCATCCTATTGGAAATTATCGTATGAAAGACAGCGTGATTTTCTGAAACGTCACGTAAAGGCAACTGAGAAAAGCAGACGTACGAAAAAAGAGTCAGCTTCAAGACGTAGTCAGACGTATGAGTACCATCTCCCATCCGACACAAATATGCTACAGGTGTGCAAAGCATTTTTCCTGTCAACATTAGGCATAGGTGAAAAGACCGTGTATTACACGATTATGAAAAGAAATGACATTCACTCTGTTGACCAAAGAGGGAAGAAGAGTCCAAAGACCAAAATCCCACAGGTAGAACGCACTCGAGTTCGGGATCACATAATGTCTTTTCCGAAAGTAGACTCTCACTATTGCAGGCTATCTTCTCAAAGACAATATCTTTCAAAGGATCTCTCAATTTCAAATATGTACAGACTGTACAGAGAAGAATGCAAAAGAAACAATCACATTCCCGTCAAACAACACATATACAGCTCAATATTTAGAACTGAATTCAACTTGGGTTTCCATGTGCCCAAAAAGGATAACTGTGCGTTCTGTTTTTCATACCAAAACATGTCTCAAGAGGACAAAGTGATCAACAAACCCAAAATGGAGGATCACACACGTCGTAAAATGGAAGCACGCACCATGAAGGAAGCTGACAAGACAAGGGCAAAATCCAACAGTGCAATAAAAGTTGTAAATTTTGATTTGCAGAAAGTTCTCATTACTCCCAAATCTTCAGTTTCCGACTTTTACTACAGCAGGAAACTTGCTACATATAACTTATCTGTGTATGACATGGCAACACACAATGTTAACTGCTACATGTGGGATGAAACTAAAGCCAGAAGGGGAAGTTGTGAGATTGCTTCTTGTCTGTTTGAATATAACAAAGCCTTGGGACCTGTCGACGAACTTATCTACTACTCAGACAGTTGCACCGGTCAACAAAGAAACATTCAGTTTTCGACAATGTGTTTGCTTTCAGTCACAAATCTTCCCATCAAGACAATAACACACAATTACTTTGAAAGAGGACATTCACAAATGGAAGGGGACTCTGTACATGCAACAATAGAGAGGTACACCAAGTATGCAGAATTGTACACTCCAATGGAGTGGATGGCTGCTGTCAGAAATGCAAAGCAAAAACCTCCTCACTACAAAGTGATTGAGGTTGACCGCAGGAGTGTCTACAACTTCAAATCTATTGTTGATACTCTGGTGACAAACAGAAACAGAGCTACTGATGGAACCAAAGTTGAGTGGACAAAGATTCACTCATTTCAGTACAGAAAGGAGGAACCTCAGAACGTGTTCTTCAGATATGATTTTGGAGATGAATACAGCTCATTCTCAATCAACAGGGCAAATATCAGACATGCAGCTGGACAACGTGCTAAATCCCTCAAAGGTGTTGAAGTTAGACCTTTGTATTCTGCAGCCATACCTATAAGCGATGCCAAATACAGAGATTTGTTAAACTTGTGTTCCAAAGGCCTTATTCCAGAAAACTGCAGGTATTTCTATACATCACTGGCTCATGGTGACCACAACAAAGACAGACTCCCCGAGCCAGACGAAGAGGAGAGCTCTGATTCAGATATTTGAAAAATATTGCTGAAAACTTCCTTTGAAATGGTTTCTCAGAAATAATTATGTTTATGAAAGTGTTGTTCTTTAATCATTCGTTTAACAAATAGGTTTGACAGTTCTTTAATATACTTAATGTTTCAAAAGCGTTACTGTTATTTCAGAGAATCATGTATGGTAACTAAGTTTAATTGGTCTGTGTGAAACCATAGCCATGTTTAGAATTGTCTAGTTTTGTCAGTTTTGTCAACTGAGTATCAGTTTGCAAATGGCTGGTTATATTTCAGAAGGAAAAACATTTAGGTTATTTGTTGCCTGTGGATAATGTTGCTGAGAAATCTTCTCGTAGTCATTCATTTATATCCAGTTGTCACTGCTCTTTTTGAAGTAATGTTACCGATTGATATTGCTCAGTTGAGTAAAGATTCATGCAAATGATAACCTTGAATTTGTTTTTCATCCTAGACTTGTAAAATCCCAGCAATCTTTTCCTCCCGTTCATCAGATACGTTTAACAATGTTTAAAACTACACACAGTACAGATTTATTTGCAATTATATCATAAAAACTCCTGCACAAGCATCCCTCAATATGGTGTACAAACGGGAATACACAGCTGGACGTATCTCTGCGTATAGGGTAGACTTGAAAGGCCGTAAGTGCCATTTACAGCCTTAGTGTACATTTATACAAAGCATCAAAAGGCAGTATGTGTCACTTACGACCACTGTTTTAGGGAACTTTGAGACATGTGTCAGAATAAAAACGAAATTAAACTTTAAAAAATAAATAATGCCTCTTAAAATGGACAATGAATAAGGTACATAGCATGAAAATACTCCTTTGTTATGACTTTACTGACATGAAAAGGTTCAAATCAAAATTTCAAGAAGTATGTGTTTAAAACAGTTTTTCTCGATTATCTCAGAAGTTTAAATATTTGCAAATCTGCAGATACAACCTTCTAATTCTGCGACTTCGATATATTCTGTCTGGACTTCCTAATGCTGGTATACAACTATATGTCTGGACTCCCTAAAAATGGTATACAACCATATATTCTGTCTGGTCTCCCTAAAGCTGGTGTACAACTATACATTCTGTCTGGACTCCGTAAAGCTGATATACAAACATATATTCTGTCAGGATTTCCTACTGCTGGTATACAACTATATATTCTCTCTGGACTTCCTGATGCCAGTATACAACCATATATTCTGTCTGGACTCCCTAAAGCCTTTAAACAACCATATAGTCTGTCTGGTCTCCCTAAAGCTGGTATACAACCATATATTCTGTTTGGACTTTGTAGTGTCAGTATACAACTATATATTCTGTCTGGACTCCATAAAGTTGGTATACAACCATACATTCTGTCTGGTCTCCCTAAAGCTGGTATACAACTATACAGTATGTCTGGATTCCCCAAAGCTGGTATACAAACATATATTCTGTCTGGACTTCTTAATGCTGGTATACAGCTATATATTCAGCCTGGTGTCCCTAAAGATAGTATACCATTATATATTCTGTCTGGTTTCCGTAAAGCTGGTGTACAAACATATATTCAAACAGGACTTCCTAATGCTGGTATACAAGTATATATTCTGTCTAGTCTCTCTAAAGCTGGAATACAACAATATATTCTGTCTGGACTTCCTAATGCTGGCATACAACTGTACATACTGTCTTGACTCCCTAAAGCTGGTATACAACCAGATACTAGTATACTGCCTTGTCTCCATATTGCTGGTATACAACTAAACACAGATTCATTTTGCTGGTATTGAACAACTTATTCTGTCAGAACTCCCTAATGCTGGCACACAACAATACATACTTTCTGGTCTCCCTTAAACTGGCATGCAACTGTATATACAGTCTGGTCTCCCTAATTGTGGTACACAACTATACAGTTTGGTCTCTCTTACGCTGGTATACAATGGTACATACTTTCTGGTCCCTAAAATAGTCGTATGCAACTGTACATACTGTCTGATCTGCCTAAAGCTGGCATACAACTGTACATTCTGTCTGGTGTCTCTAATGCTGGTATACATCTGCATTATAGTCTAGTCTGTCTGATGCTGGTATACAAGTATATATATATTGGTATAGAACTATATACACTGTCTGGTCTCTCTAAAGCTGGTACACAACTGTGCATACTGTCAGGTGTCTCTAATGCTGTTATACAACAGCATATACAGTCTAGTCTGTCTAATGCTGGTATACAACTATATATACTGGTATAGAACTATATACACTGTCTGGTCTCCCTAATGCTGGTACACAACTGCATATATAGCCTAGTCTGTCCTAATGCTGTTATACAACAGCATTTACAGTCTAGTCTGTCTAATGCTGGTATACAACTATATACACTGGTATAGAACTATATACACTGTCTGGTCTCCCTAATGCTGGTACACAACTGCATATATAGCCTAGTCTGTCCTAATGCTGGTATACAACTATATACACTGGTATAGAACTATATACACTGTCTGGTCTCCCTAATGCTGGTACACAACTGCATATATAGCCTAGTCTGTCCTAATGCTGGTATACAACTATATACACTGGTATAGAACTATATACACTGTCTGGTCTCCCTAATGCTGGTACACAACTGCATATATAGCCTAGTCTGTCCTAATGCTGGTATACAACTATATATACTGGTATAGAACTATATACACTGTCTGGTCTCCCTAATGCTGGTACACAACTGCATATATAGTCTAGTCTGTCTAATGCTGGTATACAACTATACAGACTACCTGATCCCCATATTGCCTGTATTCAACTATACATTCAGTCTATACTCAGTAATGCTCGTATACAAGTATATACTGTTTGGTCTTTCTACAGCTTCTATACTACTGTATATATAGCGTGGTCTCGATAATTATTGTATACAGCTATGTATGCAGTCTGGTCTCTCTAATGCTGGCATACAACTATACACACTGCCTGGTTTCAACATCCCTGATATACAATTATGTATTCAGTCTGGTCTTCATATTGCCGATGTTCAACCATATTTTCTGTCTGGACTCCTTAATCCTGGTATACAACTGTACATTCTGTCTGTATTCCCAAATGCTAGTATACAACTACATATACTGTTTGGTCTTCCAAATGCTGGCTTTCAAGAATAGATAATGTCTGGTCTTTGTGATGCTGGTCTACAACAATATATGCTCTCTAGTTTCTATAATGTTGGCTTACAACTGTATATAAAGTCCGGCTGCCCTTATGCTGGAATACAGTGGTGTATAATGTGAGGTCTCCCTAACTACATGCACTGTCTTGTCTGGTACAAAAACAGCTCTCTCTAATCCTGGTTCACAACCATACATATATATATATATATATATACATACATATACAGTCAGATCTTTACATTATTGGCCTTTAAATCTTAAAGATAAATTGTACCTTTATCTTGCTTATCCCATTGTTCATATTGTACTCTCTCTTATGTCTGCCACCTGAGTAGAAATGAAGAGTAACAAAGTTTTTGGCCTATTTGAACAGCTCATCCGAACACACCCCTGCTACCCTCTCAGGTCTGGACAACTTGAACAGCTCTGTGAGGAAGGTCCACCACAGGGATGATTTAGCCATCGGTTGACATCCAGATCTTTGTTGGTCCATTTCTTCTGATCAAAGGTCAAAAAGCACTGAAGAACAGAAACTCTTCAGGGGTTGACACACTGCACATGTAGAGCATATATTAATTGTGGCTTTCAACCTGTGCAGGATTGTGTGGGTTCTTGATGGACTTGATTCTACAAAAAAAGAAATGACTTGGCATTACAAACAGAACAACAGAGCCAGTGACTTTGCTTAAGAAATAGATTCGTAAAATATTTCCATAAGAAATCATACAATTCTGCAAATGTTTGAATTAAATTCTACATAGACATGACTTGGTCCAATAATCACGCAATAATAGTGACAGATTGTTGTAAGCGGAAAAATAAGTGTCAGTCACATGTTGTTTTTGTTTAACAATACACTCATTAATATTCAAGCTATGTGGTAATGGTGCATAAATAATGAAGGAATGATTTCATGTGTATTAATCTACACAACTGGGATATGCATCAACTTGCAATTCTGACCATCTAATCCTCCTAACTGCCCTTCAGTTCCATGGGTGTTGGTCATACAATCATATAAGCTCAAAAAAGCTGCCAATTTCTACGGCAGCTAAACATCATGTGACTGTCTATTAACAAAAGTACTTACATAGGTGCTTTACAGAAAAAGTGTAACTACAAATATAACAGGATACATTTGACCACTTTCTATTCAGCATTGTGTATTCATACCAAAAATGCTGGAACATTATTTCTCATCAATAAAAGTTGTAAACCATGAAGTATTGTGATGAGAGAGTGGGTTTAGTTTTACAATCCTTAAAGCAAATTTCTAGCATTATCATGGCATGGACACCAGACACAGGCTTCACACATTGTGCCCATTTGGGGCATCAAACCTGAGTCTTTGTTGTGACAAGTGATGAAACTTTACCCACTAGGCTACCCTACAGTCTTTTAGGATGAAATAATTTTCCACACTTATGATTCCTTTAAGCGTGCACTGTTCAAAGATGGAAATAAAAACCAATTTATGTTCTTTCCTTTCTGAAGATGTAGTGTACTTTTATACATAATGATGTGGCAGGATATTTATTATCAATGCAGAGACACTTTGGGTTTTACTGTTATCAAATTATCATCAGCTTCTGCCAATGTCCAAAATATGGTTGATGCTCTTTTAAAGGGTCCTTGTTTAGACATTGTGGATATCTGCCAACAGTTTAATAAGCTGATAATAGGTTTCAAAATGAATTTGGTGGAGAAATTTTACTTGATAAAAGTACATGCAAATTGTTTCCCTTTTGGGAATATTTACATCACTAAGGTTCAGGCTGGCCTCAGTGTTGCGTCTGTATAAGGTGATTAGAGCTCCAGGTGTTTAACCCATTCACTCACATATCACTTTACAACTCCAGTCTCAGCCAGTGTTTGACCTTGCACAGAAAACATGCATATTTGATGCACAAACTATCTCATATATATATACGCAGAGAATTTAAAAGCTTGCATCACTGTTGATGCACCATAAGTTCAGACAATCTAAGCTTGTAATTTGCCTTTGTTTAAAATTACTTTGTTTATTGTTTGCCACTTAACTGCTCAGTGCTAATTAATTACATGACCTGCTTTACTTTGTTTATTTATTGTATTTAATCAATCACTATTGATGTCTTGATGAAAGTTCCATACTGAAGTTGACTCCACAAAACATATCCATGACTCCCTCTCATATTAGAAAGCCAAGTTGACTCCTAAATTTTCATGTCATGGGCAAACACTGTTCTCAACCCTGTCAACATGGCAAGTGCAACAATATAAATAAGCTTAGTTTAAGCTTATTTTGTCTGAATTACAGCGAAAAGTTGTTCACATTAATATTTTAGTAGCTGAAAAACAATCATGCAATACCAACTATGAAATTAGTTACTGTTTAATATTTGTCAGTAAAATGTTTGTCATAAATCTCAAGTTTGCATGCATTTTCATTTAATGAACTAGGCAAATGTTGATTACAACAGCTAATGTGTAAAAGAGATGGGTATTTAAGTCTTAATAATAACAACTACAAAACTGGATAAGGTTTTTGCTGAATTGATTGACTGAGTTTAGTTCTACTCCACTTTTAGCAATTTTCCAGCAATATCACATTGTACCCATGTGGGGAATCAAACCCGGGTCTCCACCGTGACGAGCAAACACTTTAACCACTAGGCTACCCCATCGCCCCATTTTTTTTGCTGAAGGAAAAGTTATTTAAAGAAGGTTTTTGCTACTTTAGCTCATTTCAGTATTTATTTTTCTGTAAATATTTCTGACAGAGATGTAATGTATGGTATGCATAGGGTGATTATGTAAATGAGTTAGATGCTTCTATCAATCCATGCAACCAGTGTTCACGATGGTGTACATCTAAGTAACATGACATTGGGTCCTGTAAGTTTCAGATGTCTGTCTGACCTACTGAAAAAATAACAGGACCCACAGAATTAAGTTCAACAAACATTTTATATTTAACATTTGTTATAACTGACACTGAAATTTTTAACATTGATACGATTCAAGTTTTGATGCCCTAAGGTTTTCATTCAAACCCTTTTTGACAATTTTCATCACATGGAGTTCGGAAATTTCTAATTAAATATAAGTCTATAACATTTCTGACAATTTTCACTGAAAATCAATGACATATAGAGTCAGTCTTAGTTGGCAGAAGGAAAATCTTTGAAAAATTGTGTTCTTAATGAAACATCCATTCTTGAACATTATATCAATTTCAATTTTGTCCAAAAACATTGGGTTTGTTTAGACTGAGGAGGCCCATTAACTTTTCATCTCTGTGATTGTTTGGGCGGAAATTGATAGTTTGTGAAATTATTAGACATAAGTCCAACTATAATCCGATTGGCCTATAGCAAAATAGGCAGGACGACCTATAATATCCCGCTGTGCCAACATTGTATAGGCAGATACGTTTCCTCAACCTGATTGCTGATGACCTCAATCGTCAATGTTCAATACATCGAAAATCATATTGATTTTCAAATTGTGACAAAGGTAGCTCTACGTGTGGGTATTAAAACCGTACTAACTACTATATGCATACAATTTGTTTTATCGTTTCTTTGTAATCTGTCAGTGTCCGAAAACATGACAACCTCAAATGTCAGTGAACGAAAACTGAAACCGAGCTCCCGTGTCAACTGCAGGAATGTCCGGGTGTAAATGACACGCTTATTATCTTTCAGTTGTCACAACACACTAACCCTCACATTAAATAATTGAATGAAAACAACAACCAGATAACACATACCTTGGAAAAATCTTCGGTAAGGTCGACACAGCACAAGCAACCAAAGATTCCCTCGAAAACAGCAGCGGCAGCTAAATGGCCGCCATCGTCAAAAGTCCGAAACGATTGAAGCACCGCACAAACGGTATTTAAAGTATCAAGGAAAAAACACCAAACTGTACATTGTTGTGTAATTGTGTCTTACTTTGAAAATGACGACAACGATGTGTCCCGGGTTTATTTTTTTCACTGAAACATTCACAGAAAAGCAAGTGTGTCGCCGGTAGGTCGGTCTCGATTCGAGGCAACACGACCGCCGTTTCACGGTCCGAATTTTTGTTTTCATTTAATAGTAACCTACAGTTTTGTTTTCCTGACAAAAATTAGAAATCAAAACACTTGTAATAATTCACTGGGTCAGAATTAAACATATATACCCAAATAATGCACTTATTTGCCTTTTTGGGTTGGTCTCCCTAAGGCGTATTTTTAAATACTTGTATATATATGCGACTGTCGCTTCTGATGTAAATGTAGCATTTTAAAGACACCAAAAAATTACTTTCGTTTGATGATGTTAAAGACAATGTCAACATGAACTATAACCCCCCCAAAGTTATGGAAGTGGTGCTGTTTTATGCAATAACCGGTTGCCTGAAAATTAGGTTGGCGGTCTCCCTAATGCTGGTTTTTACATACATTTGGGAAATTTTACGAATCCTTACATATGTGGTTAAATACCACCAACATTGCAACATTAAACTTGATGCTATAAGCTAGATGAGTGACAGGCGTGTTGATCACAGATACCTGCTTGTCCACGTATCTTCTATCTTGGACACCATGTGCAGGCAATGAATGTGGATCTGAAATAGAGTTCTGAGTCAGCAGTTTGTTCGTTTAGCAATTTGTAACATACAATGGACATTACAGTAGACCTAAAGTTGGATTGATTCCGTTTGTAACATCATCTGTAAAGACGTCAAAAGTGGCATGCAAATAATCAGAAAGGCAGGTACACTGTTTTCACAAGTTAACCATTCTTAACGAAAGCATTAATAAAGAGTGAAAATGGAATGTGCATCGTAGAATTCTACTAGATTCCTGGAGGATATGGAGAATTCTTTATTTCCAGGGATCACGGAGCATAGCGTCATAGCTATGGCCAATAAAAATGAAGCATGCCTTTATGTTGCTTTGTATGCTATAGTTATGATTAAATCAATATAAACATTACTTGGCGAATCACTCAGAATTATTAGGGCTGTTATAGACGAGGGGCGACAACTAAACGACCTTGGCCTAGAAAATGAAATGACTCAGGTATTGATCTCCCTATCTTGGATACAGCATGCATGTATCAAGTCTATGGGCACCCGATCCAGTTTCTCGCTTCCCGTGTTAAGCCTGTAATGCTGAAGGACAATTTTAACTGTGATCTTCACAGGATATATCACTATATGTCACACGTGTTCCTGATTGTACTGGCCCTGCCAGTTGAGATACCATGTCACAGATAGCCATGGACACAGTCACACACTGACCAGTCACACACTGACCAGTCCACTACTGCAGAGCGTCATCCAGGCTACGGCGTTGTTAGCAACGTATAAGAGAAACATTAGGATGACTGCTCTGACATGTTACCCACGGAAAGGCCGAACTGGCTTGCATCACACCGAGTTGGAATATGGGCACGATATAGTTGATGGTATTAATATACAAATGATGTGCTGGGAGTCCAAACTGAAAGTACAGATAACTTACTTATGAAAGATGCTACAACCATGGCCTTTAGCTATAACCTATGACCGGAAGTGACGAAATGCATACTAGAATATTTACTTTTAATTATATTATTTGAACAAAGATCCTGGTTTAGAGTACTAATGCAGAAATGATGACATTACCCAAATGAACAATATTTCAAATAGAAGAGACTAAACCCTTTCCACATCCATCACCACATTCGAGTGTACAACTGTGGCTATTTCATGAGTATGTATTTGTTTCGGCAGAGTTACAGCTGTATGATGTTGTGTGTAAAACAAGTCGAGCCTGGACCAGGCATTCCAAAAATCAAAACAAAAGCGATTCGAAGCAAAGATGCCAAGTAAGAATCTAATCATTTCTGAACAGGCCTTTCGTAAAAATGTACGAATGAACAGCATATGCTTATGCTCTAGATTAAACGTATGCATAATTCTTTATGAAAACATAATAATAGAATTACAAGCAGATTTAATACACTTTAAGACTCATAATTTCTTTCCAAACATTTGTTCTCATTAAACCCCTAAGATTAATGTCATATAACATATCCAAACATATTACAAGCATTTAATTGTACGTGCTATTGGTGATATTTTAAATATACTGAACGATTCCCGATAGGACGACACAATAGTAAATGACAAGCGTCATTGTCAGCCTCATTACACAAAAGTAGCAAGCAAGTTTCCCGATATTGACTTTCATTTGATCCAAAACACTTATGTATTTACCAGCTCACCTGACATACACGTGTTTAAAGACAGGAAAAAACAAGACAGAGTCTGCTCCGTGTCCAGCACGTAAACTCGTCCCTTACCTACGAAGTCCTGCAGTTGGACTTCAATCTGGATGTCTTTCACTGCAGAATCTAACCCTTGGAGGCATTCCAGGATCATTGCTCTCACATCTTCATGTTTACTGATCATCCCCAGGGCGTCTTCTGTGCTTCTATGATGAAAGGTAAATATCACAGAACCAGTTGTAACTCTCCCTAGACAAGCCTCAAAAGAACGTGTGATATTTTCTTTAAATCGAGTAAAATGACTGTTTCTGGTCTCGTTGTCGACCTGAAGGTTGAGGGTGTCTGGTTTGCAAAACCACGTTGTTTCTGATTTATCGCCCTCAGAATAATCTGCCGTCGAATCAAATATACATCTGTATTCTGCAATGAAAGAAAGTGTTCTGAGAGTATGCAACCCATCAATATCACAGAGATAATTTGAGACTTTTGCTTGAAATGTGTGCCGACACTGGTTTGCTGATTAGTATATATCTCACCTAATTTCCACTCAATGTGTAAAAGGTGTCGGCTTCTGTGTCATAGTTCAACACTTTTTAGACAAAACCTAAAATGGATGGTTTCACCACTGAAATAGTGTCCTGAATATATCAACGATTAGGCGGTTACGTATCTTATTGTGAGCAACACGTGCACTTGTCTGGCATCAATCTAGCGTAAATGAAAAATTCACAATACCTGAATATTCATTGAATATTCATTGAGGATATGAACTTTTCTTCTTATGATTATGTAATTATTTCACTTCATATGTGTGCAATGAAAGGAACAAAAAGATGGTTTTTTTAGTATGGAACAATTAGAATATGGACGTAAGGTTTGTCCAAATTAAGACATGCCCTTGATCTATATGAAATATTGTTTGAGTTAGGTATTCTGCCATCAGATATGCTTTAATCAAATTTGAATTGACTTTATTATCTGAAACAACGATAATGTATCATTAAACGTTTTTGACAAACTCGCACCTGGTCAATGAATATTCATAATTGTTTTGTCTATAAAAAGAACACAAACCAATGCAATGAACAAGACAATTCCTCTAAATATGTGTTCATCTAATTTCATAAAATGTACAACTAATCTTCGTTAATATTATCAGTTTTAGTTATAAGTTGGAATTAAATAGCTGTTTATTAACCTGTTCACAAGAAACTGCAATATTTATGTCAACGTATTGAATATTGTACATCACAGTTAACAATAGCACATGTTGCAGTAATGGCTACGTGTGATCTTCTAACACTTGTGTACAGGCTTAAAATGTGGTATAGTACACGTACTGAGTCAAGTTCCCAAATAAATATTATTCAAACAACCAAAACCTTTCAAAGAATAAAAACGCATACCTTATATCTACATATGATACGGTGTTGAACATGGATATATGTAGATACTGAAATCAGTTTAATGAAAAAAATATCTGAACGATACGCAACATATACATCACAATACTAAATGTGCAATCGGAATGGTATGGGCATTGTGTTTACTCTTGTTCAACCGACGTTCACCTCCAAGAAATTGCCTAATATGTGCAACAATGTTGACGTGTGACATCACTACCGATGACCGATTTCTTTCAAAATGGCGGCTTCGCTGACAAGGGTACACGGGATTTTGCGAGGACGTTTTCCTTGATTCAGGGATCTTTTGTACATAAATGTGAGATGTAAGTAATCAGAATTATTCTGACTATCTGTGTATTGTTGTTATATGTTTTTATGGTTTACATTGTAAATGACGGAAGAAGCCAGAAATGCCGATAAGTACCGTTGTCGTTGTGCGTGATTTTGCGTCAGTCATGGCGTCATGCTGCACTAAAAGTGTGACAGTTTCTTATGAATTACCAAATTATTTCATTGTATCTATTTTTAATTTGCTATTTTTTGCTACGATTCTCTTCCCTTGAATATGCTAAGCGTATTGAACCATTGTAAGCAATGATTAGACGGCTGGATGTTGGAATAATTCCGAAAATGCTACGCAGTGTAAAATTGGATTTTTTTCTTTGTTTACATTTCAAACAAGCGCCGTCTTTCGAGCACAGCGTTCGTTTTCATACCAATTATCTTTCGTTTCGTTTTACCTAGACAATTGGCAATGGTGACAAAGACCATTTGTAATTTGATTCTAAGATGTGTGGGGAATTGATCGATGCATTTGTCGCAGCTGACTATGAAATATACGTGATGTAATAGGCGTCTCAATGCCGGCCTTCTCGAAACGTGATTTTGTAAACACTATCCAATATGGCGGAAAGCGCACTTCGTCATTCGTGTAGTGTATTTTCGAAAACATCCCAATCGATTCTGGGTTCATCGGCGACGTTTCAGAATTATCATTACTGGTTACATGAAAACTTGATATCAGTGATCATTAATATGCTATTTTTGAAATTCAATACTCCAGTAATTATCCGAATTTCACATTTCAAAACATACAGCAGATAGTTCTGAATCGCGATTTTGGGTAGTGTGAAAAATGACGACATTTACGATGAAGACTATTTTGAAAGGCTTTTGAAATTTTGAAATTTTAAGCACTTTATTGAGCAATATACTGTTCATTACAGCCTGTGCATGTAATGGCATATATACTCTCCCAAAAAGAACCGCATAATAAAAATTGCAATTTCAGGCAGCAATGAAGTAAGCGTGATTAATTTTACAAAAGAGTTTGTTGTCTTTGTTGGTCCTATGGTGTGTATGTCTTGAAACATCACAACAACACGCACCATCCGTAAAATACCCGACAGCGTATTTAACAGTAAAATTTTCAATACCGGCGTGTAGTGTCACAGAATACACAACTCACATGCAATGCACGTGAACTTTGGGGATCAAATAGTCTCAATGATAGGTATAAAAGGTTGATAGCAGTCTGTCGATTATTCACAGTGACTGTATTTTTGAATATTGTTAACGAACGCAACATGCCACTTCTAACTGAAGCCAACCGTCACATCGCCGTTGGTCTCCTCGAAGCTGGCTAGTCTATACGTGCAGTTCCCCGACGCATGAATGTTTACCAAAGCACCGTTTCACAACTCTGGGAAAGATATCGAAGACAAAATTCGGTAGCAGATGTCCCTCGTATTGGGCGACCTCGGTGGTGGGGTGGAGAAGTGATTTTGTGATGATGCAGGGCAACCCTCCAGCTCAAAGGTAGTGTGACGAAATCCTACGCCAACACCTCCTTCTAAGCATTGATCTCCAGAGGGAGTCTTTTTAACAGGGCAATGCCCGGTCCCCTACAGCACGTTACACTAGAGACTTCCTCCAGAACCACAATATCAATGTGCTACCCTGACCATCGAGATCACCGGACTTAATCGAACCTCTGTGGGATGCCCTGGACAGACGGGTGCGACGCCGTAACCCTCAGCCTCAGACACTTCAGCAACTCGCACAGGCAATAGTGATATGAAGCCTGTTTTATTGAAGCATATGCGTTTGCATGCCTGTCTACTAATGACAATATGCAGTGCAGAACGTCACTCACTGACCCAATGCAATTTGAACTAAACACCTATCAGGATATAAAACCATACACAAAATACACTGCTTTCTGTCTCTGTCACATTATGCAATTACACAGACAGGCACATGATATATTATTATGTTGGTTGTTTGCAAACGAACTGCATCCATTTCTCTCGGATGACTGGATCAAGTGGACAATGGTGCAAACTCAGATTGTCCATTTCAAGTCCTGCTTTTTACCGGGACTAACGCAGTAGTTCACCGCGTCGGGATTTCTTAACTGGTTTGAACGGAAATGAAGAGAACATTTATTTACAAACCCTAACATAACTCTTGCTTGTCAACGGTATAAGAATCCACACCGAAACGTCGCATCGTATACAATAAAAGAATGTGTTATCCATAAAGAGTCATACTATGTTATGGCTCACCATACTTCTAAAATGCCAAGTGTCTCCATATGCACCCACAATAAAAAAGTCAATGTATCGACAAATGAACCAGGCAATGGAAAGTCTCCCATACACTAGTACACACCCACCCACTCTGACTGGGTTCGGTCTCACCGATCTTTCGTTTCGAGTGAAGTAAAGCCAATTACAACATATTGCACGCTTGATTCGCTATTGTACGCTTATGATTTTGTTATTAGTTTTTTGGTGACAATCAGCAATGTATACTATATGTCATGACCAAGTGATAATTGTGTTTCAGTTATGTTTTGAGTTTGTGGTTGCACGTGACCTTTGAAAGATATAGGAGTGCTAGATAATTTTATTAAATGGTTTGAAAAAAAAATATCATTGGTAGATTAGATGAATAACTGAAATGGTTAGTGGCTGCACCATCAAATGGTGTTGGTGCCAAGCAGGATATGGCAGAGTAGTTGGTGAGGAAGTTTCTTGTTGAATCTTTTAGAGCAATAAACAAAATATGTCCGTTCGCCTGACGTGATCAGAGGGCGGACAGTCTGTATCATGCTAGGGTTGATGATCTCTCCAAAAACGACAATAAAGTAATGTATTATTGATGAAATTGAAAGTATTTGGAAATGCCTTTTAGGGACAATCGCGTTTGTGAGTATGGGATCTATTGTTTCCAGATGTGTTTTGATGGCTAAACAGGCATCGTGTGATATTCCGCCTCCGCCAACAAAGAAAGAACAACAAAAAGTGATGCGAAAACAAGAATATCCAAACTGCATGGTCGAGTCGAAGTTTTCGTGACTATACTTTTGTGCAGGGTGTATTGCATTTTCCCTGAATGCTTTGATTCAGTGTAATGTTTGTTTGTGTATGTTACAATTTGTAAATGAAACATCTTATGTTTTTTGAAGAAGTAAATGTAAACTTGTAGGTTAATGCATTATTGCAGACTACGAAGTGAAAGTGTATACAGTGTGCAGACTTTACATGTAACGACGTGCGGTGTGACATGTAGCTTGGTCTAGTGATCTGCATATGTCGCTTGTCATGTCCTGTCTGAATGGCAAGTGTTCGTTCATTAGTTCATGGATGTAGTTGTCATGGCTGTATTTACAGCGATATGTCATGCAAATAATGGTATTTTGACATTTGTTCTGTATTAAATAAGCATTGAAATGTGCATCAAATGTGCTTGTGTTTTTTCCAACACTTACTGCGTCATCCCCAAACTCAAATAGTCCATCAAATTCAGATTTCGCAATTTCTGTCTTACAGGTCACACGCAACCAACAAATAAAACATAATAAAAACACAGTTATCACTTGTTCATGATACATAAAATCTATTGATGATTGAGAAAAAACCCCAAAGAAACAAGACTATAATCGGAAATCAAAAGTGCAATATTTTGTGCTTGGGTTTATCTCCCTCGACCGCGATACCGAACCCAGTCAAGTGTAACGAAGCCTTCTCATTGGCGCTGGTTAGCTGGGGCTCTTTGTTTATGGCTTATAAGCCCAAAAGGTGTTAAGTTCAAGTTGCCTGTGGTCAGTGATTGACGTTGTGCATTGCATATTGTCATTAGCAGACAAGTGGGCAGATGTATATGTGTCATTGAGTTTTCTCTGTGACGGAGTCTGCTTATCACAATTAGCATATTCTTGTTTATGTAACGAGTAGACTATTTACTTGTTTGTGTCACAACATAGATTAGACTACTGCTCACGACCTCATACTCCGTGCAGGCATACAGTTTCAAGCTCCGCAAACCTATTCACTTAGCATATTTTTTTTATCGCAGCGCAGCACAGCTGTTGTAGCCACTTTTTTCCCAAAGGCGCAAACTAGTGAACAGTTTGAAATCCGATTTTGCGGGTGTTTTTTCATTGCGTTTTTTTTCAACTTTATAGGTTGAATTTGTTGAATTTGCATTTTTGATGATTCATTTCGGTAAGGGCATACCGAAAGTTACCAGAATCTGCAAAGTTGTGTTTAAAGTTGCATGTGACCTTTTAAGGATGCCAATCAATAAGTCTGCTTCATGTTTCACATATGAAAGTATACATTGATGGACAAAATTAGAAAATAGTGGACATTAATTTGAACGAAAGCTGCAAAGACACGTTCAAAATGCAGTTGTCTTACCTTGGTCTTGCTGCCTTGCTGACTGAATCGTTCCTGTAAGCCGTACTCTCACTGTGATATCCTCCACGTTTGTTGTAACTTTCTTCAGAAATGATAAGACAGTGTTTCTCAGATCAGTGAATTTGTTAAACATGTTGAAAGCGTCAGCCCCCGTGTCATGTCCGAAGACAAGTGTGACCTTTTGGTCGGGATTCCGTAAACTCGCCAGCTTCATACTAGGAGGCGTGTCAAAGTGACGCATCATGTTACACAAATGTTCATTGATTCTTCGTGTAAGTGTGATCTCACACTGCCCGGATTTGGGAATGCATGTCCATTCTGTAAAATATGTCCAAGACCTGCCCTCGTTGTTCGTGAAATCCACCGTAAAGACGTCTTCTTTATCATAATAACCTGACATTAAGACACACAACAGATATTAATCTGGTAACGGTACGAAAATCAGTTTTCATCTTTGCAGTGCAAAGAAATGGCCAAGTTTATGTCAGTTGATGGAACTATGCCCTTTCAGGTGAATTGTGCTCCAGTCTCGTGTGTTATTATGTCACTATAAATACTCCTACTGTCAAACAATGTGTGTTATTATGTCACTATAAATACTCCTACTGTCAAACAATGTGTGTTATTATGTCACTATAAATACTCCTACTGTCAAACAATGTCAACAATGTCGCACATCCTTGTTCTTGGCATCATCCGAAGATTTCGTCGCCAATGTGACACTTATCATTTTGAAGTTCAACGAAGATTTCAGCTGAACAAAGTCCAAATTTATTACGTGCGCAAGCATTTCATCGTGTACCAAACGATGTGAAGACAATACACAAAGCCGGCATTTGGAATACTAACTTCCTAAAAAAACCTCTAAAAACTGTGTTCATGCTCAGTTTAGACATCAACAACCAAGCAAAGAGCGTGCATACAAATTGGCCAATTGCTTACGAAAACATTGCTGTTGTGCATAGAATAGGGCGTGCGTGCGTGCGTGCGTGCGTGCGTGCGTGCGTGCGTGCGTGCGTGCGTGCGCGTATGTGTGGAGGGGGTGGTTGTATTTTTTAATTTTGAGGGTCTATTGTCTTTAAGAAGGAGGAAACAGATTAAGGTCTGTGGATAGTAAAGATCTCTCTTTATTGCAATGGGTGCGACGTTTCGGTGAAGGCAGCACCAATACCAAGCAAGGGATACAGAGAGATGAATCAAGGACTATATATATATATATACATCTGAAACTAGCATTAGGGGGACCGTATGTAAAAACCAGCATTAGGGGGACCATGTGTATATTCTGTTATAAAATAACTTTTATTGACTTTAATGGTGTATTTTTACCCGAAATCATCTTAATAAACTTTAAGGAAAAGATGATGCAAAAAACACATAACATAAAAAATATACATGTTTTTCGGTCACTTAATTTTCATACATACAGAACCAGCATTAGGGAGACCGGAATATATATCTGGAACCAGCATTAGGGAGACCGTATGTAAAAACCAGCATTAGGGAGACAAGATTTTATATATGTTTAAAAACAAGCATTAGGGGGACCAAATGGTATATATACACACATTTAAAAGCAAGCATTGCGGGGACGAGATGATATATAGTAGTATATCTAAAAATAGCATTAGGGAGACCACATGTATATTCTGTTATAAAACAATTTTTACTGATTTTAATGATTTATTGTAACTCTAAATCATCTCAACAAAAACGATGATGCGAAAAAAAATCATAAAATAAAGCATATACGTGTTTTTCGGTCTCCTTAATTCTCATATATACAGAACCAGCATTAGGGAGACCGGAATATATATCTGGAACCAGCACTAGGGAGACCATATGTAAAAACCAGCATTAGGGAGACCAGATTTTATATATGTTTAAAAAAAGCGTTAGGGGCACCAAATGGTATATATACACACATTTAAAAACATGCATTAGTCGGACGAGATGATATATAGTAGTATATCTAAAAATAGCATTAGGGAGACCACGTGTATATTCTGTTATAAATCAACTTTTACTGACTTTAATGATTTATTGTAACTCTAAACCATCTCAAGAATAACGATGATGCGAAAAAAAATCATAAAATAAAGCATATACGTGTTTTGCGGTCTCCTTAATTCTCATATATACAGAACCAGCATTAGGGAGACCGTATGTAAAAACCAGCATTAGAGAGACCAGATTTTATATATGTTTAAAAACAAGCGTTAGGGCACCAAATGGTATATATACACACATTTAAAAACATGCATTAGTCGGACGAGATGATATATAGTAGTATATCTAAAAATAGCATTAGGGAGACCACTTGTATATTCTGTTATAAAACGACTTTTACTGACTTAAGTGACATATACGTGTTTTTCGGTCTCCTTAATTCTCATATATACAGAACCAGCATAAGGGAGACCGGAATATATATCTGGAACCAGCATTAGAGAGACCGTATGTAAAAACAAGTATCAGGGTGACCAAATAGTATATATATACACACATTTTTTAAAAAAAAGGTCTGTTGGGACCAGACGGTATATTAATAATTAAATAAAACAACAGATGGTATATATATATTTAAAAACCAACATTTGGGGGTCCAAACAGTAAACATATTTAAAAAACAGCACTTGGGGTACCAGATGGTAGATATTTTTGTAATACCCAGCGCTAGGGGCACCAGAGAGTAAATTTTATTCAAAACCAGCATTTGGGGGACAGAGGGTAGATACCCTTTTAAAACCCAGTATTAGGATGACCACATGGTATATATATTTTTAAAAAATATATAAGGGAGTGCAGATGGTAGATATATTTAAAAACCTGCATTAGGGAGACCAGATGGTATGTATGTTTAAAGACCAGCATTGGGGGAACCAGATGAAACAATTACGAACTGATTACCACGGCCGGACAATTCAACCGAGATAGCGTTTTTAACGGCGACCTTAAAGTTAGTGAAGGTACATGGACAACGCTTAAATTGACATAACCGAAGTTGTCATTTGACAAGAGCCAGACAAGCGGCAGATGCGTGATTGGCGACTTGTGAAATTCACCCACAAGAGCAGGTTTTAATTTCACGGTAATGACAGCCGGATTGGTGCTCGCAGACGAGTAGGTAAACGCTTGGTGCCTGACTGCGTTCATCAAGCCTGACCATTTGGAGCCTATTGCACAATGGTGTGGAGTGAGCTCTGCGCGATCTAAAACAAGATTGAATGCTCGAAGATATATGTATAAAGTTTTGTGCCGAGCTGTGTTGCCATTAAGTTTATCCAGCAACACTCATGTAGCATTGTCTACCAACATGATACAGCAAGGCTAACCGACGACTTTCAGCATAAGGCTATTGTTATGTTGCCGTGGCCAGCATGTTCTCCCGACGTGAATCCGACAGAATACTAATGGGACTATCTAGATCGACGAATCAGAAAACCATCACCTGCATCTGTCAACGCTTAGCTATATAAGATATACTGAGTATTGATCATTTAATAATGAGCTGTATTGGCTCAGTTGTATACAACATGTGTAACAATTTTGTACATTGTTCGTTCACTATGAGAATATAGTGCTTGTCTTATTGGTTCAACATTGTTTGTGTTTGTTACAACAAGTATTCAGCGGTCCCAGCGTCAGAACACCATTGCCTGATATTAGAACCATATACCACTATATGTGACAGTATATTAATACGAGGTTTGGATAAGTCCGTTTTACTGCCCTGAGTTTGCGTTGTTTGTGAACTGCAAACATCGAAGTGTAAGCCATGTCCGTGTAGTTGGCTACTGATACGAAGTACTCTTCAAGCATCCTATAAAACCCCAGGTATGATGGAGTCCGTGTATCGGGCATGGTTCTATGAGTACGTGTCCTCCATTCCTTTGGTACGTGTACCAGTTTGGTACATACCAAGTATTCCAACCTTATCTGTTAACTGCATGGGTCCATATATCGACTGGTTCCCTGGAAATTGTGGCACTGTCTGAGCTCACTTCAGACCTGTTCCGGTCGTAGAGACGAAGGCTTTGTTCGGCCGGTTAGTGGTTGTAGCTAGGTTTTCAGACCTACCAACTCTCACGCCTTTGGCTTGAGACTCACGTTTTTTAAGCATTTGTCACGCTCTCACGGCAGACATTGATAATCTCACGCTTTTTAAAAAAAAAATATAACGTAAATTAATCAAAGCCACTTTTTCACTCATTTTAAATCACTTCTAGGGTGTTAAAAACACTACTTTCTTCAGCTTCAGGGGGGCTTCGCCTCCCTGACCCCCGACCAGGTCTCCGCCCTGGACCCGGCCGCGGCCTGCAGCCCCTGGACCCCGGCTTCTCAAGCGATTTTTCTTTGTGGGGGTTGGAAGCTCTGGGTCTTTGATGTCCAAATACATATCCAGCAGCGTGTTGATGTGACAAGCACGTGATTTCCGGATGTGACGTAGGCAGTCATCCTTTCTAAAATATCCGTAGACACACACAAACGTGCCTGATGTTGTGTATCAAATCAAGGTGTCGTTGTAAAGTGTGAAACACTTGTAGTACAATATGCCATGTCCAGACATGCCGGTGGCTTTCTGATGGGACATAGGTTGATGACGTCATAGTGTTATGACATGGTAATAAATGAGTACGGGGGTACCCCGACGGTCGACTAAAATGTAGCTTAACGTATCAAAAGAGATAACTGGACCAAAACTGCATACATCAGCTAAAACATTTGTCAGTAAGACCTTGCGGTGGGAACGTGAGTGTTCTTATTCAGAGCACGAATATCTTCAGCTCCAGTTTGTGAGAGCACAGTTACACATTACCCATTTGTCTAGACAGGCTCCGTTTCTCTAGTATTCGGCAGTGAATTTGAAACTTGAGTGTGACTCATTCAAGTATTTTATGAATGTTGCTAGGCGTTTTTTTCCCTTCTGTCAAAACTTACTTCGTCAAGAGTAATCGTGCGACAGCTTGAAGATCATTCGCATATTTACAGCATATATAACAGGAAGTGACGCACACGGCAGCAAATTGCAAAGTATGTTTCAAGGCTGTAAAATAATATTTTTAATATTTTGTTACGTTATTGTTACCCTTTATCCAAATGAATCGAAGTTTCAGATTCTTTGGTTAAAAAACATGTTAATAGTGTTACTAATGTGACTGAAATTTCTTGATAATTTTTGGTAAAGAAACTATTTCGATTCTTTACTTGTCTTAGTAAACGTTTAACAGTGTCATCTGCTTGTACTGTGTGCTACAGAAAAGAAAATAGCAATACCGCGATAGTAGAGAGTTGCTTCAGCTTCTTTAATCGGTATTGCCGTAGTCATGTTGAATGAATTGTGATTATGTGGAACATTGTTTGACAGAAATGAAGATTAAACATCCGTCAATTGAAAATATGTATAAAATGTCAAATGTCAGTAGTCCTTCTCGATGGCGACATCAACTACCGCGATAATAGAGTCTCATGATATTTTTGGGAGCAAATAGAGAAACAATGTCTTTTAGCGGCATTTAGAAGTTGTTATAGTGAGTGAGTTAATATTTAACGTCACATCGGCAATATCTCAGCCATATCGTGACGACAACATTCAACAATGAAAAAGAGCATATAAACATTGTAAAAACCCGTCAACGAAGGACAGTAAAACAACTAGAATATCACAATTCAATTAAAACTAGCATGGAAAGTTAAAACTAATAGCACTATTTAGACAATACAATATAAAAACAGACTATAGATCGCCAACAACAGAAGGTAGATCACCACTCTAGGAACCATGGGGACTTACAGTACCTTTGCTACCTACATGGACCCTAGTTGGATTTACACCATCCCTTCAGCTGTTGGAGATTGTACGAAGAGTTAGCCGAAATTAAAATCACATGAATACTACGATTAAAATCCTGGTAGACTTAAATTCACTGTGAATGTTTGTGGACTTACGTACCCTCTCAGGAGGACAATAATTTTACAATACTTCAACCCCCTTTGAGGGCACAGCCACCAACAATTCAAGTTACTAATTCAAACTACCAATCATTGAAATACATCTATTTACACAACATAACATTCAAAATTCCACCAAAAATCAATTTCGTTTAAAAAACCAATGATTAAATGACAACTAACAGTGTTAAAAAGGTCCTTGATAGTTTTGACATTGAAAAATTTATCCCTTGTGATGGAAAATTCAACACAGTCAAGCAGAATATGCTTGACCGTGACTCTGTCATCACAAGGGATACAAAACGGAGGATCCTCACCTTTCAAAAGGTACACATGAGTATATCTAGTGTGACCAATACGACATCGTCGTAAAACAACCTCTTCAAATCTGGACTGACAACCCAAGTGGGTATAACCAATGTAAGGTTTTATCTCATGTAATTTGTTGATACCCACTTGGGTGTCCCACGTCTTTTGCATCAGATCACGGATATAAGATCTAATGGTGGCTTTGTAATCACTATAAGGAACAAGAAGTGGTGTCACTGATTTGTTGAGTGCTACTTTAGCAGCAAGGTCAGCCAATGTGTTACCAGAAATGCCTACATGGCTGGGTAACCAACAGAAGACGATGTCGTATTGGCCAGTAGCAAGATCATTATACAATTCAATAATTTCTTTTAAAAGTGGATGTTTGCAAGAAATATTTGTAATAGCCTGAAGGGAAGAAAGAGAATCGGAATACATTATATATTGTTTACGTTTAGGGTGTCTTTGAATATATTTGAGAGCTGTTAATATGGCATTAGCTTCTGCTGTAAAAATAGAACTATTATCTGGTAATCTAGAAGATATTGTTCTGGATCCAATGACAGTGGCACAAGCCACTGTGCCACCGTCCTTGGACCCATCTGTAAATAAGGGTTTGTAATTGCTATATTTATGTTTTAATTGATGATATTCTTGTTTATATTGTAAGTCATTTGTTTCTGATTTTTTAAATGATGTTAATGTTAGGTCAACTTGTGGCCTAACCAATTGCCAAGGAGGAGAAGAAAGAAGACGGGAAGGCGATATACTTTCCAGCTCAATACCGGCAGAAGAAAGAAAGGGTTTAATTCTGAGCCCAAGAGGTGGAACAAGAGAAGACTTTTTGTTATACAAATCCTCATAAAGGGGATTGAACACACAGTTATAGGCAGGGTTAGATTCATTAGAATATAATTTAGTAATGTATAGTAAAGACAATTTTATACGACGTTGAATAAGAGATGGTTCATCGGCCTCAACGTAGAGACTATCAATAGGTGAAGTTCTGAAAGACCCAAAACAAAGTCGTAAGCCTTGATGGTGTACAGAATCAAGAAGTTTAAGGTTGCTTTTGCAGGCTCCACCATATACAATGGAGCCATAATCGAGTTTCGAACGTACGCGTGATCGATATAGGTGTAAGAGGGATGCTTGATCCCCTCCCCACTTGAGTTGGAAACAACTTTCAACAAGTCAAGAGCCTTCAGGCATTTAGTTTTAAGGGACTTAATATGAGGCAGAAATGTTGAATGGGAGTCAAAGATTAGGCCCAAGAACTTGGCCTCCTTTACAACTTTGATGGGAGTGCCATCTAGAGATAGTTCAGGGTCCTTATGTGGTTTATATTTTCTGCAGAAATGTATACAATTAGTTTTGGATTTAGAAAATTTAAAGCCGTTTTCAAGACACCATTTATTTATTTTGTTTAAACAAAGCTTCAGTTGCCGTTCAATAGTATGCATGTTTTTCCCACGACAAGAAATATTTAAATCGTCCACAAATAACGATCCATCAATTGAATCGTTTAAAACTTTTGATAAACTATTTATCTTGATGCTAAAAAGAGTGACAGACAGAATACTGCCTTGTGGAACATCCTGATCCTGATTGTAATGATCAGACAGGGTAGAACCCACTCGAACTTGAAACTGTCTCTTATTTAAAAAGTTGGCAATAAATTGAGGCAAACGACCTCGCAAGCCGAAGTCATATAAGTCTTTTAAAATACCATATTTCCAGGTTGTGTCATATGCTTTTTCTAGATAAAAAAAAGATAGAGACAGCATGTTGTTTATTAATTAGTGCATTTTTAACAAATGATTCTAAACGCACGAAGTGATCGACAGTGCTTCTGTTTTTACGGAAACCATACTGTATATCAGTTATAAGGTTATTTGTTTCCAAGTACCAAACAAGTCGATTATTTATCATGCGTTCCATGGTCTTGCAAACACAGCTAGTTAACGAAATCGGCCGATAATTGGATGGATCGGTATGAATTTATTTTAGATACATAATTTTGCCAAGATTCGCGTTTGTTGTGTTTAAAAGTACGCCGTGCTTTAGCATTTAAAATTTTGAATTTATTTAAATTATACCCCATGGGATGGCGACGGAAATAATGTTCTGCTTTCTTCCTTGCCTTCCTAGCTTGTTTGCAGTCATCGTTGAACCATGGTTTTCTTATGTGTGGAACTGCAGAGGAATTTGGTATACACTCATCAGCTATGGAGTTCAGTTGATCAGCAAAGGATTTAATAGCATCTGGAACGTCAATAAAACGTTCAGATTTAAGTTTTTCAGCACACAGTTTTTCATATAAAGCCCAGTTAGCCTTTTTAAAATTTCGTCTTGAAGATGGAGGAACATCGGATGGAGTTACAGCTTTTAATACAGTAGGAAAATGGTCACTTCCACACAGGTCATCGTGGACTGACCATTCAAATTCATTTAGTAGTTCTGAATTTGTCAATGACAAGTCACGAGCAGAATAGGTCCCCGTACCAGGGTGTAAATACGTGATGGAACCATCATTATAAATACATAAATCATTATCAGAACAAAAGTCCTCCAACAATTTACCTTTAGTGTTTGTAGTTACACTACCCCAGAGTGGGTTGTGCCCATTTAAATCTCCCATTATAATACAGGGCTTCGGGAGCTGATCATATAGAGCTTGAAGATCGGTTTTGGCAAACGCCAGAGACGGTGAAATATAAAGAGAACACAATGTAAACGCTACATGTAAAGTAATTCTCACTGCAACAGCCTGCAAATTAGTAATAAGTGGAACAGGGCTTGGAATAACGTTTTGTCTGACAAGAATGGATGATCCGCCAGTGGCCCTATTACCCGCAGGTGAAAAACAACGATATGAATTAAAATGACGAAGGTCAAATGTATCTGCTTGTTTTAAATATGTCTGAACATATTACATAACGCTGAAGGTGTAAAATCTTGGACTAATAGCTGTAATTCATGTAAATTAGTCCTCAATCCTCTGCAGTTCCTCTGTAGAATATTATTGGAATAAACTATCTTTTTGGTGGGTTAATAGGGGATCTACCCCTTACCTTTTTCGAGGGCGACAAACTATGTGCCCTGGGATGGAAGTTTTCTGACACTTCCATGGCCTCAAGCGATCCGTATTTATTGAATAATTTTACAGGATTTTCTGAACCCTTCTGAGGTCTGCCACTCTTTTTTGAAGATTCTGTTCTTGAGTCAGTTTTACTTTGAACAATATTCTTCGAGCTTGTTTTTGATCGTGATTTGTGAGTTTCTTGAGACAAAGATTGTTCTCCAGATACAGATGAAGTCTGACTACAGGACTGTGACCCGGCTTTAAATACCACCTGAGTGTTGACGGAAGATGTCAAGGTTTGCGTAGACTGTTCGGGTGCAACAAACTGAGCATTGTTTGTTTAAACCGATGTCAAATCTGTCTGGCAATGTGTCGACGAGGTTGTTACTTTTGAGGTATATTCAGGAGTTCTGACAACGGATGCAAATGATTCAGTATGTGCTGCAGATTCCACAAGTTTTTTGGCGTCAGAAAAGCTGACGTTCTGGGTGAATTTAATTTTATTGATTTCCATTTGTTTTTTCCAGACTGGACACTCTTTGGCGAAAGACGAATGATTTCCCGAACAATTTGTACACTTTTTATGGTCACTGTTACAGTCTTCTGTGACATGAGTATTCTCACTACAGTGGGCGCATGTTATGGGCTTGGTACAAGTGTTAACACCGTGCCCATACCTTTGACATCTAAAACATCTCAAAGGATTTGGGATGTATACGTCAACTGAAATACTACAGTAACCTGCTTTAACGGACTTTGGAGGATTTGGCGATGAGAAGGAGAACAGATAAGTATTTGTTTGGACCGTTTCATTGTTTCTACGGATCGTGAATCTTTTAACACAAATCACTCTCTGATCTTTCATCTCAGAAGCAATATCCAACTCTGACATATCAGAAAACAATCCATCTCTGTCTCTGATTATGCCTTTACTGGTATTCAGAGTCCTGTGGGCAGTGATAGAGACGGGAATTCCAACAAATACTTCTGCTGACATGAGGTTCTTTGCTTGCTGTTTTCTGCTGCATTCAACCAACAGAGAGCCTGAACGCAAGCGTCTAACGTTTTTAACCTCACCTGCAATGCCATGTATACCCTTGGAAATGGCAAAAGGGTTAAGTTTCAGTGGCGTCTTGTCTACAGTTTCTAAAACTAAAAATCGTGGCCAATAGTCGATTGAGTTGGAAGGTCGTTGGTCGTCATCATCGTTGTCAAGTTGACGTTTATTTCGTTTTGGGGGGTTTGGTATTCCATAGGTAGTATATATGTTTCATCATCCGAGCTCCCCACCCACCACGGAGTATCACAAAGAACAATGCTGAACACAAGCGGGTCTCCAACTTGCAGCACCAAGGATAATCAGATGATATACTCCAGAAGAAAAACCAAAAGATTTATTCTTCCACCAGATTGGCCCATGAGCCACCGCTTTCTGGGCATAAGACTCATGTAAACAAAATTCAAGTCAAATAATATTCTGAACAAAGGGTGCCAAGACTAAAGTTTAAACAATTCCAAATAAAATTTTGTGCAATTACATATTATCTATGCACAGGGCTTGGCATGACCAGCCGATTGGTTGAACCGGGCCCATTCAACCACCCGTCTAGGTGAAGTCAGGGCCAAAGTGGTGTATTGGGCATTAGGAACACTGGTCCTGCTCCCATGCCCTCAACCACCAGGATCCCCTCCTCCACCGACACATGGCCGCAACCAACGGTAAACGGGTTGGTGGACCAAATATCCCCCCGGGTCCACTACGGGGGTGTTGGCGAGCTCTTGGCGTTACCCAGCACCCACCACGAGGAGGTGGCTCGCCACGGGTGCCAGAAGTTGTTATATATGACCAAGATCTTTTGTGGATAAATCTTCTTTAATAATTTTTGACACACAACGGTTTGGGGTTATTTCAGACCCTTTCATGAGGTGAACTGATGTATATAGAAATATAGAAGCGGCCAACAGAGCGATTGTTCGGAAGAAGACCCACAAGAATGTTGGCAACATGAAGTTGAAAACGGATTCGAGGTTCCAATCCCAAATTTGATTTTTTGGGGTTAACATTTGGGATTCGAATCCCCAATCTGATTTTTTGTGCGTGTGTTTTGAAACGGATTCAGAATGGGGATTCAAGTTCCGAATCTGGATTATTTGTTCACATTCCGGATTCGAGTCCTGAATTTGAATCGGATTCGGGCTGGGCATTGGGGGTTCTTCTTCTTAAATGTAGCTTTATAGTCTGGGTATGGAATCAGAAGTGGTGTCACAGATTCGTCGAGTGCTACCTTGGCAGCAAGATCGGCCATTGTGTTCCCAGAAATGTCCACGTGGCTTCATACCGAAACATAAGTCTCATTAACCTATTCAGACATTGGCCTACTTTTCAGCCGATCCGAATTGTCTCGTGTGAAAATGAAAATTGACACCACAAACAGCTCTGGTTAAACCGAATTCCAATTCCTTGTTTCATAAGGAAATGGTATTTACAAGAGAGATTTAATTTTAAACTTCAATAATACCGTCTTTCTATACCTTATGTCGAGGTGTTGGCAGCATACCTTAACTATGGAATCACAAACTGCCCCTGTTTGATAAGATCGTAAAATGATTCACAATGCACCTGGCTCACTGGTTAAAACTGTTATGTGCTCTTTATGCTTATGTAGTGTAGTTCTGTGAGTGAGTGAGTGAGTGAGTTAATATTAAACGTCACATCGGCAATATCTCAGCCATATTGTGACGAGAACATTTAACAAAGAAAAGGATTATATGTATATTATAAAATCTGTCGGCGAAGGACAGTAAAACAACTAGAATATCACAAGTATGATTAAAACTAGCGTGGAAAGATAAAACTAATATCACTATTCGGACAATACAACATAAAATCCGGCTATAGATTGCCAACAACTAAAGGTAGATCACCATACTAGGGACAATGGGGACTTACAGTACGTTTGTTACCTGCATGGACCCTAGTTGGATTTACATCATCCCCTCAGCTGTTAGCAATTTAGTCCCATCTAGCCAAATATTAAAAATACACATATACTACGATTAAAAACAGTTGAAGTTTAAACGAACAGGAAATGTGTAGGGACTTACGTACCCTCTCGGGAGGACAATAATTTTACGGTACTTCAACCCCCTTTGAGGGTACAGCCACTAACAATTCAAGTTACTAATCTAAACTACCATGAATTAAAATGCAGCTATCTACAGAACATAATAATCAAAATTGAGTAATGAAATCAATTTCTTTTAAAAAGCCAAGAATTAAATGAGAACTTACGGTGTTAAAAAGGTCCTTAATTGTTTTTACATTGAAATATTTGTCCCTTGTGATGGAGAATTCAACACAGTCAAGCAGGATATGCTTGACCGTGGTTCTCTCATCACAAGGGATGCAAAACGGAAGATCCTCACCTTTCAATAGGTATGAAAGAGTATATCTAGTATGACCAATACGACATCGTCTTAACATAACCTCTTCAAATCTGGACTGACAACCCAAGTGGGTATAACCAATATACGGTTTTACTTCATGCAATTTATTTATACCTACTTGGGTGTCCCACTTCTTCTGCATCAGGTCACAGATGTAGGTTCTAATGCTTGCTTTGTAATCAGAGTATGGAAGAAGAAGTGGTGTCACAGATTTGTTGAGTGCTGCTTTTGCAGCAAGATCAGCCATCACATTCCCAGAAATACCTACGTGACTGGGTAACCAACCGACGATGTCGTATTGGCCAGTAACAAGAGTATTATACAGTTCAATAATTTCAATTAAAAGTGGATGTTTACAAGAAATATTTTTGATAGCCTGAAGGCAAGAAAGAGAGTCGGAATGTATTACACATTGTTTACGTTTACGGTGTCTTTGAATATATTTGAGAGCTGTTAGTATGGCATTAGCTTCTGCTGTAAAAATAGAACTGTTGTCTGGTAATCTAGAAGATATTGTTCTGGATCCAATGTCAGTAGCACAAGCAACTGCGCCACCTGTAGTTCTGTGACGCACAATGAGGTTAGTGCAACTTCATTATACACTGAGTACACATGAAAACGCACAACTTGAAAAAAAGGTCAATACTTAAGTTCAAATGAACTTCAATATAATTTTTATACAACAACAACACTACAGTGACGTCACCCGACATGCCAGGTGCATGAAATGCGAGAATTTCATGTTAACTGTAACGCTAGGCAATATTTCGCAAAAACGCAACATTTTGCACGCACACCATGGGAAAAATGAATTTCACTCTGAATTTGTGCACATATTGTCTTTAAAAGCATGTGAATCTGAATAGAATTTCACTTCTTCACTGACACTTGTGAAACGCCGACACGATGCCGCGACTTCCAGCCCCTGAACGGGGACGTGCCATAGTCATGCTTCAAAATAGCGCCAGCACCAGGGACATTGCCTGACGACAACACTGCGCACACACAACGATCGCAAAACTCCATCAAAGGTTTCTGCAAACGGGGAGCACTCGTGACCGTCCTCGAGCGGGTCAACAACGTGTGACAACGGCACGTCAGGACCGTCAGATAGTACGGGATCATGTCCGAGACTGAACACTTCCAGCGACAAGACCGACTGCTCAAGTCCAAGGCCAACGTGGATTCATTCACCCAAACACCGTACGGAACTGTCTGCGAGCTGTAGGCCTGCGTGCACGAAGTTCTTATTTCGGCTCCATATTGACGGATCGTCACCGAAACCAGCGTCTACAGTGGACAAACAGCCACCAGAATTGGCGACTACGACAATGGCACAGTGTCATCTTTTCTGATGAGTCACGACTTCGCTTAAGGAACGCAGATGGCCGTATACATGTTTGGCGGAGACGTGGTGAACGTATAACGCCGATAGAGTCGTTCAGACGGTCGGACCGTTGTGGTAGTGGCAGCGTTATGGTGTGGGGTGAAATATGCTACCGTCACAGAACCCATCTCCATATCTGCAGAGGAAGGGTGAACCATGTCGTGCCGTTCTTCAACCAACACCACGATGTCCACACGTTCCAACAGGACAACGATAGGGGACACACTGCAAGGGTGCCCATGCAGTACCTTGCACAGCAGAACATCCCGCTCTGGCACCCGACCTCGCCCCTATCGAGCACTTATGGGATGAAATTGGACGACGTCTTTCACTTCGACGCCAGATGGACAACATCCGAGAACTTGAGGTGGCCCTTGTTCAGGAGTGGAGTTCTATCCTTCAGAACACTATCCAGTGACTGATCAACTCCATGCGACGACGATGCACCGCATGTGTCAATGCAAATGGCGGCCACACCCATTATTGACTTTCCTGTTTGACCCCTACACCAGTTAAGCCTCTCTCGCGCATTAACATTATCGTGAATGAAATTGAATGATGTTCACATGTCTTCTTAAATCATTCATTATCTCAAATACATCATAAGTATATACTTCACATATCAATCCGTGGAGCTATTCCAGATTTCGTGAGTGGTGCGTCTTCATATGGACTGAGTATATAAGTCCATAATTTCTATTAAAAGTGGACGTTTACAAGATAAGTTTTTAATTGCCTGGACGCAAGAAAGAGAGTCAGAAAAGATTATATGTTGCTTATATTTAGGATGCCTTTGAATATATTTAAGAGCCGTTAGTATTGCGTTTGTTTCTGCTGTTATCAGGTAGAAGTTGACATCCATAACGTTTTGTCGTATATTAGAATACCGACTTCTAAATGCCTCTCAAGAACCTCATCAAACAATAAAGAAGTTGACATCCATAACGTTTTGTCGTATATGTTTTCAGGTATTCTAGAAGATACTGTTCTGGATCCAATGACCCTTGGACCCATGTGTAAATATGTATGTATGTATTATATTTATGTCTTAATTGAACAAATTCTTGTTTATATTGTAATTCATTAGTATATGATTTTTTAAACTTTGTCAGTGTTAGGTCAACTTGTGGCCTAACCAATTGCCAAGGAGGAGAAGAAAAAGCGCTGGAGGAAATTTAGTGAATCGTTTGAACTCCATCGCGTTTTTTTTCAACTTTATAGGTTGAATTGGCATTTTTGATGATTTGTGTCCGTAAGTGCATACTGAAAGGTATTAGAATTTGCAAAGTTGTGTTTTACGTTGCATGTGACCTTTAAGATACCATATTTCCATGTTGTATCGTAAGCTTTTTCAAGGTCTAAAAATATTGATACAGCATGGTGGTTATTTACAATGGAATTTTTAACGAATGATTCTAGTTGAACTAAATGATCAATGGAGTTTCTATTTTTTCGATCTTCCAAGAAGATGTGAAAAAAAGGAGTTTTGTATTTACCAGGATGGTGACGTTTTGCTACAGTGATATCTGCATTCAACACAATACATGTTTGATGTACACAAGGAAAAGAATCATGGACATGTTTGGAGATCATTTCAGTTTTCTTTATGACAAGAAAATGACACCTTGAGTTACATTTTTACCAGCCATGTAGCACTTGCATCTGCTTATCTGGCACCTCTTGAATCCAGCTCAATCTGAACTCAACAACGCCGCGTCCACCCAAACTGAAGTGCTGAGAGTAAGGAGGTAAGGTTTGTTTTTTTGGGTTTTATTCAGTAGACATATCTTCAACCTTGAGTCCCATGGTCCAATCATTGGTATTGTTGCCAGATGGAACCTTGGGATTGGGGTTACCGTGATCATGGTCCAAGACCACATCAGTGACACCTCCTCAGTGACAACAGCAGTAAACTAAACTATGAACTACTGTCACTCTGCAAGATAGGTGGTGCACCAATGAACAAGAAGATGTGGACAAACTCACACACTACTTCGTGGTGGTCAACGGTCTCAGCACACAGAACTTGAGATGATCTTGACAATGCATAATCCATTTGAATTTCCCTTCACACATGGATTGCATGCCAATCAAAATTGACTTGAGCATGTGAACCAAAGTCCTTAGAGATGATGGGGAGAATAACAACTCCCGCGTAGTTGCCTTTTTTCGTTTTCTGCTGGCATTGGATGCAGGGAGAGTTGAATAACCTACGGGATTCAGGAGTGATGTTGGCATACTCCTTGGTACCTTCTTTTATCATATTGTCTCTATCACTCTGTCCTGTTGCAATACAGTCCCTCTGGATGATGCGAAAGGCGTTTTCAATGGAGACGAAATACACAGATCTTCTTTCTTCCCAAGCAACTTCTTCACACCACCGCATTGAAACTGCATACTTCTTGAGCAGATAACACCCATGGTAGGACTTCTTTGTTTATGATTCAGATTCCAGTAATTCATCTATGGCCTTTTGATATTTATGTTTTAGGGAATCAATACTCGCCTCTTGGTGTCACATAGGCGGTGTCTTTAACGCAATTCTCCTTTGTAAAAGAAAAATCCCGAATTTGAAAAAAGAAATAAAGATCGGGATTCGAATCAAAATCGATTCAATTCAAATTCTGAAACCCGAAAGTTACCAAAACTCAGACCTGAGGTTAAAATATCAACTACTCTTTTAAGAAAAATTGGCTGCTCAACTTGTAAGTGTTACAGATCTATAGTTTCAGCATCCATGTGCATCACCTTTTTATGAATTGGCGCACTGATGTTTGTTTCCAGAATGTCGGGAAACATAAATTTAGGAGAGATAAGTTTGAAGAACTTGTTAAGAATATGAACTAGGGTAGTCGCTGTTAATTTTAGTAGTTCGCTTCCTATACGACCTTGTCCTGTAGCATTAGTTGTAGTTCAGCATCGGGATTTTCACCTTCGTCTCATCAACGATAATTCCATTCAGGGCATTGGTAATATCTTTAACGTCATCATAGAAAATGTTATTTGATACAATTAGCAGAAACAACACATTTTCGGTTTGCTTTTTCATATATTTGATAGTGATATGATCTATGATATAGGATATTTATATAACGCACATATCCACGCACCAGTGCATGCTCAAGGCGCTGGTATTATTCCCTCGATCACTGGATGTCAATCCCAACAGCACATCGTATTTCAGTCTCAACTCCCTGGGGAGTATATAACTCTTGCTGACACTTGGCGCACCGTGCTTATTGAGGCTCTCTCATCCTAACGAGGTACCCATTCACAGCTGGGTGGACTGGGGCACATAGTCACAGTACTTTGCCCAAGTTCACTGTACCTTGCTGTACCTGCAACTAGGTGTTTGCGCGTATTTTTGTGGCCACAATCTGATCATATACAAATGAATTCGTGGGTTCTTTCACGTGCACAGTGTTATGTACTGTACACTAGGGGTTGTGACAACACTGAAAGAGTCTGCACACAATGTTGACTCCAAGGCTTTTACAGCCGGTCACATGTGGGCTCGATCCTGACAACTCAACCTCGCTGGATCACTAGCCTAGCGCTTTAGCCAGCTCGCCCAATGCGCCCCCAGTTCGCCTACTGCGCGCGTCTTGACTAGACGCCACCACATTGTAGTACCGTTTGGAATATTTATTATTTTAATTATTTTCAATCCACAATGTCTTCTGACTTTTCTGACTGATGATATTACTTTGTTCCTGCATATTTTAAATTTGCAAGTCTATTTCGATTTTTTAATAAATTAAGGAATGATATTTCGACTTTTTTTCAACAACAGAACAAATAACATTATTTAACCACAGCGAATATTTTTTCGTGAGGGTGACAGTCCCATTCTGTATATTATTATCGAGAATATCTTTAATTTTACTAGTAAAATCTTCAGTGAGTGTACTAATATCTTCAGATGAAAACACATTGTCAGAGTCTATGCCATTAATGTCGTGATTTATGCCATTTACATTCGTCAGAGAGTAATGTTGTATTGGCACCTTAAAGGTGTGGTTTTAGGGACCCATTTCAATGGTATTAACAAATATTGTGTAATGATCTACACTATGGTTCTATAGAACGTACACCTGAAAGTCTTCCGTTGTCTGCATGCAATATGAACACCAGATCGAGCAAAGGTACAGAACAGGAGGTAGTTCTTGTGGGCTCTGTAAGTTAGTTCAAGCCGTACATAATTTGTCCATGTTCGATCTTTTGACTGGTTTTACATAGAACATCTGGAGCGAAATCGCCATTAACTACTGTAAACATGTCAAGGTCAACTGCACTACCTATTACTCATCAATTAAGTTCCAATAGTAGACACGTTTGTCATGACAACAAAAAATTACCAATTAAATTTTTGCAGGTTCAGTGGGCATCCATGTCTCCCAAATCGGCAAGTTGGAAATGCTTTATCACTTTAGCGCATAACTGTGTTTTTAACATGAACCGCAACGCCTCCAGCACGTGGTCTTCTGTCTTTTCGAAACGATAACTGGAAACCAGGGATCTGAATTTTCTCACTTCGAATGTCTTCTCATAGCCACGTTTCAGTCAAACAGAATACATCACATGTTGTAATTTCTGCACTTACAATGCCTAATTTGTCCATAACACGACGAACCATTGAATTTGTGATGTTCAAGTCTTAATGATATTTAGGTCCAGGATAAGGATAAATATCTCCACACAAGAGGGGTAGGAAAACAGAAAAATTATGAAATCACTCACTCACTCACTCATCAACTTACTTCACCTAAGCCTGTGGTATTTTAACATGATGCATTAATGAATTGCGGTCAGTGCACAAATACTGTTTTACGTCTGTTTCAAATTTCACCATAAGCGTCAAATTCAATTTATAATAACTCATAAATACATGTAGCAAAGTTCAGACCATGTTTGTTGGGATCACGCGCTGTGTAAATTGAAAGGCACGACTATATGTAACATAAGCAGACTGCACGTACGTGTACTCTTTACTCTCGGGGGTTTACTACCATTAGTTTGACATCTCATTTATAAATAAGAGATCCCAAATCAAACGTCTGTCAAAAAGCTACTAAATCCATGTATTTTGTATTATGCAGAAGACGAATTTTAGATTTCTCAATACAATGTGAACTAAATATCTTTGATTCAATGGTGAAACCAATCTGGTTGTACGGTTGTGAAATTTGGGGATATGAATTGGGCATTTGGGGGAAATTAAAAGTGTACAAACATTCTTTATGAGAAAATTACTATCTGTAAATAAAGGTACCCCATTGTATATGTCTTTTGGTGAATAACTTGTGTCAACTTTCTGGTGATGTTAAAAGTCTAGTGATGTTAAACGTTTTGCCTAAACCATTTACAAACAATTCATTTCAGATATCGTTAATCTGTTCTATTGTATATATTATCCATTATGAATGTTTTCGCAGCTGAAGTTGAAACTTTTGACAATATTGGTTTACGTTATGTATGACTTTACAGTTTCCCATTGCATTTTCCTGCTCATTTCATTATAAATGCTACTCAAACATATTCTATTTATAAACACATAAATAATTTCTTGACATCATTATAAATGAAACCCGGTCAGTAAAGCTACTCATCTCGACATGTAGTTACCTTCAATCGACCTTTTTGACAACAGTGCTCAATTTTCTCCCGCGAACGAATTTTTCATCTGAGGGACGCGCATCCGTGACGTAATGTGAGGTATATATACCTTTGTGGGTTGTTGTAGTATTCATTTACATTTCCGGGGATAGATGATCCTGTTTATAAGTTTGTATGTTTGTCTAAATCTGCAGTCGTGACAGTTGTTTTGAAATATGAGAGCTTCATTTTTCACAACCTACTGCCATTTAATCTTATACCTACGTTGCTTATTTTCCGATATATAACTTGCTTTCATAGACGATTCCGTCTAAAATCACTTGCTGTCACAATGGTTATATATCGTTTTGCAAAGTCCTTTTGGTCATGATTAAAAAATATATTTAAAACTGACTAAGTAGTTTTGATCTGCAAACCTGAAGAAATCAAACCATAATCAAATTGCTGTTGAGGATTGTTTACACCGAGTTACAAAATCGAAACTACTTTCTACTGGTAGTAAAATATGTATTTGTTGGTGAACAATAGGGTTTGCATCACATTGCTTCTAACATAACAATTTCACCCTTGGAAGCGATGTGGGTGTCAATATAAAACTGCACTTAAATATTTTGGTCACTTCGATCACAATCTCGCTTCCGACAAAGAAGTCGTTATGTCACAAGTTGTGACAGGCTAAATTCTTTTGGTTATCAGTCATTTACTACAACTAGTCATACGTTTTGGGGTTTTGAACTCTATGAAAACAAATGCAAATATCATCCTCCATCTTGGAAGCGAGGTAGGTGTCGAACCACCCGATTAAATCCTGCAAGGCTTCCACAACGCTCGCTTCGTAGACTCACAAACAATATAAATTTAGCAAGAACTGAGGGGTCGCCTGGGAGCACATTGACAGTAACGCACCGGCATGTCGAGAAATCAGCAAACTGACGACCTTGTTACACATTTTATATATGTGCAACATCTTACCTAACATGACGTCACCGCGGCTCGCTGCCAGTGCTCTGGCAACAGAATTACGTAATCTTAGTGTGGTTTCGTTGGCGTGCGAGAGAGAAGCAGACGATTTTTGGGCAACTTTTTAAGAATGAATTTGGTGTTCCGCGTAAGACTCACCACAAGTCTTTGATACGTAATGGTAAAAACAAAAAAGGAAAAAAATATTCGTTCTTTGACTTTGATATTTGGATTTTTCTTCACACTTTTAATCACTCTTTAGCCTTCACAGGTAGAAAGATATGAAAAATCTTCGCGTATTTCGAAAACAAATCATACAAATATTAAACTCATTCGGCCTACTATTTTCCGCCATAATATAATCAATAGTTTGCCATTTTAGTGTAATTTACTCTGCTGTTCTGTTCTTTGTTTTATGGGCCATTCCTATTTCATTAAAGGTCACAGTATGTAAGAGATGAATCTCGCACATTGTGAAACAGGCCTTACTGCTACATTCTCTCAGTAGGAGTGCATTTTCCACTCCCTAGATTTACCTACATGATATCTACAGGCGAAAAGGGATTCGACCGGAATCGTTGCCAGTATTCCTGTCGACTTCGCAGCTACAAATACTTTCCGATTGAAAAGGTTGTATGTATGTACGTGATATTATCTGCGTCAAGTTTGCCATCCAAATCCAGGTTTGACTTCGTGAATTGGTTTATTTGCTAAACTTGTATTTCTGTGTTGATGTAGCGACGGCAGTATGAGGTCACGCGACCGCCTACCTTATGAAATCGCTAATTATAAATGCTTTACATGAAGGTGCGTTTCAGATAACTAACACAAGCTGTATAATGAAATATTACCGTTTCCTACTGCATTTTGCGTACGTTATATAAAAAACGGAGTCAGGTAAATGTTACTCCCTAATTTCTAAGTCCACTGACATTGTTTGCCAATCAGTTTTCTTTCCCTAGAATTAAAATATGTTCAAATGTGTCAGTAATTATTTATGAACAATTTTACGTATTTAAAAAGAAACAAAAATAGAATATTGTCACAACTATGAATCGTTTTCCATATGTTTCATGTATGCTGTAAGCAGCCTTTAGATGCAACACTACTGCCCTGTTTGCCCATGGATACTGGCCGGACTGGAGGAAAGCACGCCCAGCCACGGTGACGTCACAGGGAGTTTTCAGACATATTTTGTAACTTTCTGTTTCAAAATATTGTTGCAATCACGACCTCTCCATATGCTTAACTGTGGCGTTGCAATACTGTTGCCCAACTGCATTACAGAGGTCGCGCTTGCCTAATATTGTTATGGTTTTGTGAGGCCTGTGTGCAGTGTTGTGCACAACATTACGGAAATACATGTACCGGTCATTTTTATGCTTTCAGCTTTAATTTTGAGGAATACTGTGGCTTTAATTATTTTTAATTATTATTATTTAAAAAACCCACTTCAATAGCATTTAGGTGCGCACCTGTGATCGGCTCTATTAAGTGTTCTGTGTGATTGTCAGTGAGGTGTGTATAATTACGGATCGTTGTCCAAATGGTTGTAGGCAACAGGAAAAGGATGACTGAACCTGGTCCACTGTTTCATTGATGGGTTCAAAGTTTGAGTATCTCTACTGGCTACTGGTGTCTACTGTCAGGCTTCTCTCTCAACATCACCGAACACACACTTGCCGCAGGCAACATGACCTCTCTGGTATTTTTGCTTACCAAATTTTCACTTATCAGTTGTAACAATGACTTGTGTCGTTCGGATTAGCACCGGTGCGAGTCTTGGTTTGTCTCTCGCAACACTCATGATACTCCTGACGCTCACTGTCAACGTGAAGAGAGACAAAATAACAAACAAGGCGTGTAAACTCGGAGGCCACTGTAGGAACGGCCACTACAGGCATAATTCTCCCATTCGCAGTTCAGAAGGATTTACATATATTTTTAGTAATTTTACAGAAAGTATTTTAAGAATGCACATAGGATATCTTGATATTAGATCTCAGAAATGGTCAGACTTGAAGATTTTTAAAAATTCATTCAAATACATCTCTACCTGAATGTCAACGTCTGGCATGTGTTTTTGGATAGGTATGAATCTTTTCATCATATCTTGAACTTAGTTTTGATATGACTGAGTGATAATTTATTTTCATATATCATACACATTTAGAGATTTAACAAAATGCTTTCTCGATATCTCAGTAATATTTTATGATAACAGTAACTCTGTTATTAGTATCAGAAATTGACTTTCCTCTTTAAAACTTTATTAACTTTATTAATACCCAGATATGTTTAAAAATCAATTTAATGTGGCTGTGTAACAGTGGCTGGACATATCGCAGTCTGTTAAAATAGTTGAGTCTGGACCAGAGAATCCAGTGAATGATACCATGTTCATTTATGTACATAAATAGGATACAATGATATGCATACACCAAGTCACCTAACTGGCCAAAATTAGTTGCTGAAGACATATTGCTGGATACAAGGTTGGTGGATACAAGGTCAGTTATGTGTTCATTTGGGCAATTTGGCAAACAACCTTCTGATGTTTCAAGTAAGTGCTCAGATTCTGGGCTGCCATCGATGGAGCACAATAGTGCAGTGGTAAGGTGGCTGCCTATCACCCCGAAAGCCTGGGTTTGATCCACAGTGGAGGCACCAAGGTTCAGGTGCCAAAGTGGGCAAATTTGTGTAGTATCCTTGGACAAGGTAATACAACCCACAATGTCCCAATTCACCCAACTGCAAAATTTCTACCTTTGAAGATGTGCTGGCAATATGAGTGATTAGTTCATTGCGCTGGACAGGCAGCATGGCTGTATGATCCCCACAGAGTTTAAAAAGTATCGGATTGTACCATGAGTCCAATGACCGGGAATAGTAATATACATAGCCCAGTGAGCAGCTAATGTGCCTGGAGCACCATATAAGCAGACTATTATTATAAGATGGAGTTGATAATGTGATATATACTCAATCAAGATGAGGTCTTGGAACATGATCACAAAGAGGTTAACAGAAGTTGAAATATACTAAATTACTGGCAAACAAGGATAAGTTGGACCTGCACAGAGCATGTTTTATGAGAAGCGCGGGGTGCATGGCATACTCATCTGGCACAGCAGATGAATGAAATTGATTCTGCGCATAGTTGCACACACCTTACTTATTTATAACACTCTCATCCTGCTACACTTTGTCCCCTTTGCTCACAATGAGTATAGGAGTCAATCATCAGGTCGGTGCTCAACTTACACATGTTTGCCAGTTCAGCAGTTTTCTTAACATGTGAATGATTGAGTGAGTGAGCAAGTGAGGAAATAAAGCAAAGATGCAATTAACAATATGATAATAAGTGCTGCAATGAAAATCAAATGAATATGTAAACATACAGAGTTCTTACATTCTAAATTTTGAAGTCATAATGTCATTAAACCAGCTAAAGTATATCGGTTGTTTTTTTGTAATGAACTGATGAACAGTTTTAACAGATCCTTTGCGCTATATTACTTTAAATATGTTACTAAAGAGGATATAGTTTCTAGACCATATCTGTGGATGTGAAAGACACTTATTTCTAAATTCACTATATGTGGTACAAGTATAGAAATAATTATATGAATCTAAATTTAGTGCCCACAAGATCAGACCGTGTTTTGTGATATTTATCTATGAAATTTGTCCCAGTTAAGATCACTGCAACCTAGTCTCTACTGGTGGATTTACCTTACAAACTTATCAATTCATGCCATGTGGGTAACAAAATATCATTATGTAACAGTATGCACCAATGAAGTTTTGTTGATTTTCTCGAAACCGTGTGGACCCTAAGTTTCTCATGATATCACTATTTCCACTCCCTTGTTGTAGCCCGTGTTTGGTGGGTGTGCAGACAAAATCCCTGTGGACAAAAAATCCCTGTGATGAGTACCCAAAGACAAGAGCCCCAACTAAGGGGCACAAAACCCTCTAAAACTAAAGGTCCAAATGAATAGTGAAGATTAAAGACTTCAATGGAGATCTTAGCATCTTTTCGAACAGAACATAGACTCAACAACCTTGAAGTCCTGTGGTTTATGGTTCGCTTGGCTGGACATGCTTCTTGGGCATACTGGTGGAGGAGAGCTGACAACAAGCACCTGTCTCTCTAGGACCCCTAGGCCGGACAACAGGCCACACTGAAGCACTGTCATGGCCAATGATATCTTCCATGGGAAGAAAGCAGTGATCGAAATAACGGCCTGCCAGACTGCCTGTGGCCGGTAAATTTTGAGTGGGGCTGCCTGGAAATTCTCTCCACCAGCCCGATTGTCTCCCTGAAATTTTTAAGGTTGACCTACTTTCAGTTCCCGATCATTCCATTTTAATTGTCATGTTATATTTTGATTTAAGAAAGATCAATGAAAGCTACCAGTATATTCCATAATTATACATGGACAACTCTTCAGCCAGTGATGATAGCAACAGGACACTAAAACTGGTTGGCTTAGTAAGCTAAGAGAGGGTTACTTACTCGTTTGTACTTGTTACAAAATGGTGCCTTTTTTGTAAGTTATTGCAAAAAAGTAAGTTAAAAAGGTGGGCAGGCAACTTTCAAGATGGGCAGGCAACATATATGGGCCACCAGCCTGGCTGTCAGGTTGAGTTGAAAAATTATTTCAATCACTGGGAGAAAGGCAAGAGCATCCAATATGCCACAGAAATGACTAAGTTAATTATAATCAATAATGCAGCTTCATCCCAAATAGGTTTCACATACTAAATACTAAGTTAACTACTGAAGCCTGTAAATCTCTATGGTTTAGTGATTCAGTAAAAACACCTGAGCCAATCACTCAGTAGTTCAAACATGTTGGGGTTAGTGGGTGTTGTCCACCAGCCTTCATTTTGGGGGTTTGTCCTCATGGGGGTTTGTCCTCATGGGTTTTTGTCCTAAAGGATTTTTGTCCTACAATCCTACAATTGTTTGGTGATAAAAACCTACACCTGTTTTTTTTGTCATCATTTACTTTGATCAGTAATAAAAGGCATAATTAGTGGTGACACCACTCAGATTACCCGACAAGGGTTCTCATGTATAGATTTTCAGTAAACACTGAACATTATGAATTAAGGTACGTGGCAAATGTATTACATGTAATACAGACATGGAAGTATAGCAAGAGAAATAATCAGCAGAATTTAAAAAAGATAACATGTTGAATAATTAATTGCTTTTCTCTTGCACAGTTGATGTGTCAAAACATGATGTTTATGTTTCAGGATTGACTAATAATTACTGAATACATCTATATTCTGTCATAAAGTCACTCTCCCACCCAGAGTTCCATGCGGCGAGCCAGCATAGTATCTCTGCCACAGGCCAGAGAGATGTGACGATTCCTCACATCTTACACAGGTTATTCAATATAATGTGCACATTTCATAACTGTTTTATTTTTTATGAGTCTACACATCTAATTATAATATCGTTGTTAAAATGGTTCAGTTTCACTGAGAAAATATCCTAAAGCCTGTAACACTATTTCGATTTGCGCAGCGTCCTTTGTTTACATGGGTTACATGGATTGGCTCCACATGCTGTCATGGAAGCCTTATGGAGAAAAAATGATGCAGCCGGTTTGAAATATAAATATGTGTTGTTATAAACATTATTGGCAGAGTTGTAGAAGAATGTTTACTTGGCAGTGTAAAATAATATGAAAACCTCTCCAAATGCTGGCGTTATGCCAGTCTCAGCTTATTTACGAATATGTGCATTTGTTTACAAACAAGAGAAAGTCTGGTCACGTGATATGTAAATTAGCCTGTGGCAGTGATGTTAGGGTAAGTCATCGCTGCGCCGGAGTGTGTCATAAACACAACATCCTTCCTTCATGGAATTAGCTGACAATATGTTGATTGCTCATTGCTGTCTTACTAAACTAGTGCTCAAAAGAAAGTATTTACCCAACTCGAAAAGAAAACAAAAGGATATACAAAAGAACATGCATATTATTTTAATAGACTGAACATTTATTTCTACAGCAAATGTACACTACATATACTGTCTAATCTCTCTCATGCTGCAGGGTTAGCTGTTAGATGTGTTATCCTTCCAGCACCAGTTTCAACCTATGATAAAAACCTAGTGGCACCAGACAAATTCCACATGCACTGCTTCCATTGCAATGTGCAATGAAAGAAATATGCTTTTGAATTATTTAGATGTTTTGCTCAGAAGTTTACCTACTCAAAAATGGACTTGCCCCTGGTGGAAGGTAGACTAACAATGAGGTGCAACTTGTAATACTGGGTTGCACCAGTGCAAGTAACAAAGCACTAAATCGAGTCCTGTGCTGGCATACAACTAAATACATGTATACAGTCTGGTCACTCTTATGCTGGTATACAACTATACATGCAGTCTGGTCTTTCTTATAATGGTGGTATACACCTATATATACAGTCTGGTCTCTCGCAAGCTAGTCTACAACTACACATACTGTCTGGTCTTTCTTATAATGGTGGTATACACCTATATATAGAGTCTGTTCTCTTGCAATCTGGTCTACAACTACACATACTGTCTGGTCTCTCTCATGTTGCCATACAGCTGCATGTAGACATAATATGTAGACATGCATATATTGAGTCTGGTCTCTCTTATACCAGTCAGCAGTGACTTATCAAACTGTCTAGCACATTAAAATGTATGTCTAAGAACGTGAGGGGTCATCCAAGGCTAAGAATGACTGTGCACTGTTTGATCTCCATAATGCTGGTATAAAACTACATACATATAGTCTAGTCCTTCTAATGCTGGTATGCAAGTATATATACTGGTATAGAACTATATACACTGTCTGGACTTCCTAATGTCGGTATACAACCACATATTCTGTCTGGACTCCCTAATGCTGGTATACAAACATATATTTTGTCAGGACTCCCTAATGCTGGTATACAACTATATACACTGTCTTGACTCCCTAAAGCTTGTATACAACTATACATTATGTATGGACTCCCTAAAGCTGCTATACAACTATATTTTCTGTCTGGTCTCCCAAAAGCTGGTATACAACTATATATTCTGTCTGGATTCCCTAAATGAGTGAGTGAGTGCGATAATATTTAACGTCACATCGGCAATATTGAAGTCATATCGTGACGAGAATGATTAACTATATAAATACTACTGAATTATTAGTACATACATTGTGACAACCCGTCAACAAAGGACAGTAAAACTAACTAGGATATCACAGAGTAGAATGTAAAACTAGTGATTAGACCAATGTATCTATAGAGGACAGTACTCTGGACTCCCTGAAGCTGGTATATAAACATATATTTTGTCAGGACTTCCCACAGCTGGTATACAAGTATATATTCTCTCTGGACTTCCTGATGTCAGTATACAACCATATATTCTGTCTGGACTCCCTAAAGCTTTTTAACAACCACATAGTCTGTCTGGTCTCCCTAAAGCTGGTATACATATATATATTCTGTTTGGTCTCCCTAAAGCTGGTATACAACCATATATTCTGTCAGGACTTCCTAATGCTGGTATATAACTATATATTATGTCTGGACTCCATAAAGTTGGTATACAACCATATGTTCTGTCTGGTCTCCCTAAAGTTGGTGTACAACTATACAGTATGTCTGGACTCCCCAAAGCTGGTATACAAACATATATTCTGTCTGGACTTCCTAATGCTGGCATACAACTATATATTCAGCCTGGTGTCCCTAAAGATAGTATACCATTAGATATTCTGTCTGGTTTCCGTAAAGCTGGTATACAAACATATATTCAAACAGGACTTCCTAATGCTGGTATACAAGTATATATTCTGTCTAGTCTCTCTAAAGCTGGAATACAACAATATATTCTGTCTGGACTTCCTAATGCTGGCATACAACTGTACATACTGTCTTGACTCCCTAAAGCTGGTATACAACCAGATACTAGTATACTGCCTTGTCTCCATATTGCTGATATACAACTAAACACAGATTCATATTGCTGGTATTGAACAACTTATTCTGTCAGAACTCCCTAATGCTAGCACACAACAATACATACTTTCTGGTCTCCCTAAAGCTGGCATGCAACTGTATATACAGTTTGGTCTCCCTAATTGTGGTACACAACTATACAGTTTGGTCTCTCTTACGCTGGTATACAATGGTACATACTTTCTGGTCCCTAAAATAGTCGTATGCAACTGTACATACTGTCTGATCTGCCTAAAGCTGGCATACAACTGTGCATACTGTCAGGTGTCTCTAATGCTGTAATACAACAGCATATACAGTCTAGTCTGTCTAATGCTGGTATACAACTATATATACTGGTATAGAACTATATACACTGTCTGGTCTCCCTAATGCTGGTACACAACTGCAAATATATAGCCTAGTCTGTCTAATGCTGGTATACAACTATATATACTGGTATAGAACTATATACACTGTCTGGTCTCCCTAATGCTGGTACACAACTGCATATATAGCCTAGTCTGTCTAATGCTGGTATACAACTATATATACTGGTATAGAACTATATACACTGTCTGGTCTCCCTAATGCTGGTACACAACTGCATATATAGCCTAGTCTGTCTAATGCTGGTATACAACTATATATACTGGTATAGAACTATATACACTGTCTGGTCTCCCTAATGCTGGTACACAACTGCATATATAGCCTAGTCTGTCTAATGCTGGTATACAACTATATATACTGGTATAGAACTATATACACTGTCTGGTCTCCCTAATGCTGGTACACAACTGCATATATAGCCTAGTCTGTCTAATGCTGGTATACAACTATATATACTGGTATAGAACTATATACACTGTCTGGTCTCCCTAATGCTGGTACACAACTGCATATATAGCCTAGTCTGTCTAATGCTGGTATACAACTATATATACTGGTATAGAACTATATACACTGTCTGGTCTCCCTAATGCTGGTACACAACTGCATATATAGCCTAGTCTGTCTAATGCTGGTATACAACTATACAGACTACCTGATTCCCATATTGCCTGTATTCAACTATACATTCAGTCTATACTCAGTAATGCTCGTATACAAGTGTATATAGTGTTTGGTCTTTCTACAGCTTCTATACTACTGTATATATAGCGTGGTCTCGATAATTATTGTATACAGCTATGTATGCAGTCTGGTCTCTCTAATGCTGGCATACAACTATACACACTGCCTGGTTTCAACATCCCTGATATATAACTGTGTATTCAGTCTGGTCTTCATATTGCCAATGTTCAACCATATTTTCTGTCTGGACTCCTTAATCCTGGATTCCCAAATGCTAGTATACAACTACATATACTGTTTGGTCTTCCAAATGCTGGTTTTCAAGAATAGATAATGTCTGGTCTTTGTGATGCTGGTCTACAACAATATATGCTCTCTAGTTTCTATAATGTTGGCTTACAACTGTATATAAAGTCCGGCTGCCCTTATGCTGGAATACAGTGATGTATAATGTGAGGTCTCCCTAACTACATGCACTGTCTTGTTTGGTACAAAAACATCTCTCTCTAATCCTGGTTCACAACCATACACATATATATATATATATATACATACATATGCAGTCGGATCTTTACATTATTGGCCTTTAAATCTTAAAGATAAATTGTACCTTTATCTTGCTTATCCCATTGTTCATATTGTACTCTCTCTTATGTCTGCCACCTGAGTAGAAATGAAGAGTAACAAAGTTTTTGGCCTATCTGAACAGCTCATCCGAACACACCCCTGCTACCCTCTCAGGTCTGGACAACTTGAACAGCTCTGTGAGGAAGGTCCACCACAGGGATGATTTAGTCATCGGTTGACATCCAGATCTTTGTTGGTCCATTTCTTCTGATCAGAGTTCAAAAAGCACTGAAGAACAGAAACTCTTCAGGGGTTGACACACTGCACATGCAGAGCATATATTAACTGTGGCTTTCAACCTGTGCAGGATTGTGTGGGTTCTTGATGGACTTGATTCTACAAAAAAAGAAATGACTTGGCATCACAAACAGAACAACAGAGCCAGTGACTTTGCTTAAGTAAATAGATTCGTAAAATATTTCCAAAAGAAATCATACAATTCTGCTAATGTTTTAATTTAAATTCTACATAGACATGACTTGGTCCAATAATCACGCACTGTCGATAATAGAGATAGATTGTTGTAAGCAGAAAAATAAGTGTCAGTCACATGTTGTTTGTTGTTTAACAATACACTCATTAATATTCAAACTATGTGGCAATGGTGCATAAATAATGAAGGAATGATTTCATGTGTATTAATCTACACAACTGGGATATGCATCAACTTGCAATTCTGACCATCTAATCCTCCTAACTGCCCTTCAGTTCCATGGGTGTTGGTCATACAATCATATAAGCTCAAATAAGCTGCCAATTTCTACGGCAGCTAAACATCATGTGACTGTCTATTAACAAAAGTACTTACATAGGTGCTTCACAGAAAAAGTGTAACTACAAATATAACAGGATACATTTGACCACTTTCTATTTAGCATTGTGTATTCATACCAAAAATGCTGTAACATTATTTCTCATCAATAAAAGTTGTAAACCATGAAGTATTGTGATGAGAGAGTGGGTTTAGTTTTACGATGCTTAAAACAAAATTCCAGCATTATCATGGCATGGACACCAGACACAGACTTCACACATTGTGCCCATTTGGTACATCAAACCAGAGTCTTTGTTGTGACAAGTGATGAAACTTTACCCACTAGGCTACCCTACAGCCTTTTAGGATGAAATAATTTTCCACACTTATGATTCCTTTAAGCGTGCACTGCTCAAAGATGGAAATAAAAACCAATTTATGTTCTTTTCTTTCTGCAGATGTAGTGTACTTTTACACATAATCATGTGGCAGGATATTTAGTATCAATGCAGAGACACTTTGGGTTTTACTGTTATCAAATTATCATCAGATTCTGCCAATATCCAAAATATGGTTGATGTTCTTTTAAAGGGTCCTTGTTTAAACATTGTGGATATCTGTCAACAGTTTAATAAGCTGATAATAGGTTTCAAAATGAATTTGGTGGAGAAATTTTACTTGATAAAAGTACATGCAAATTGTTTCCCTTTTGGGAATATTTACATCCCTAAGGTTCAGGCTGGCCTCTGTGTTGCTTAATGTGTTGTATAATGTGATTAGAGCTCCAGGTGTTTAACCCATTCAATCACACATCACTTTACAACTCCAGTCTCAGCCAGTGTTTGACCTTACACAGAAAACATGCATATTTGATGCACAAACTATCTCATATATATATATGCAGTGAATTTAAAAGCTTGCATCACTGTTGATGCAATGCTACTGGACCATAAGTTCAGACAATCTAAGCTTGTAATTTGCCTTTGTTTAAAATTACTTTGTTTATTTGACCTGCTTTGCTTTGTTTATTTATTGTATTTAATCAATCACAATTGATGTCTTGATGAAAGTTCCATACTGAAGTTGACTCCACAAAACATATCCATGACTCCCTCTCATATTAGAAAGCCAACTCCTAGATTTTCATGTCATGGGCAAACACTGTTCTCAATCCTGTCAACATGGCAAGTGGAACAATATAAATAAGCTTAGTTTAAGCTTATTTTGTCTGAATTACAGCTAAAAGTTGTTCACATTAATATTTTAGTAGCTGAAAAACAATCATAAAATACCAACTATGAAATTAGTTACTGTTTAATATTTGTCAGTATAATGTTTGTCATAAATCGCAAGTTTGCATGCATTTTCATTTAATGAACTAGGCAAATGTTGATTACAACAGCTAATCTGTAGAAGAGATAGGTACTTAAGTCTTAGTAATAACAACTACAAAACTGGATAAGGTTTTTGCTGAATTGATTGACTGAGTTTAGTTTTAAGCCACTTTTAGCAATATTCCAGCAATATCACATTGTACCCATGTGGGGAATCAAACCCGGGTCTCCACCGTGAGTAAACACTTTAACCAATAGGCTACCCCATCGCCCCATTTTTTTGCTGAAGGAAAAGTTATTTAAAGAAGGTTTTTGCTACTTTTGCTCATTTCAGTATTTATTTTTCTGCAAATATTTCTGATAGAGATGTAATGTATGGTATGCATAAGGTGATTATGTAAATGAGTTAGATGCTTCTATCAATCCATGCAACCAGTGTTCACGATGGTGTACATCAAAGTAACATGACATTGGGTCCTGTAAGTTTCAGATGTCTGTCTGACCCACTGAAAATTCACAGGACCCACAGAATTAAGTTCAACAAACATTATATATTTAACATTTCTTATAACTGACATTGAAATTTCTAACATTATATGATAACAAACATAAGATAAATAAATAGCAAACAAGTGTCACATGCCACAAATAACAACTTGACACAAAGACATTGTGAAATATTGAGTCAGACACTGGGGCTTACGGGTTGGTGATTTCTACCTGACCACTGGGGAATATGCCAGATTTGTCAGAGGGTCAGACCCTATTCGCGAACACTGTGCAACCTTAGTGAAGTGTGTACTCTATGAGACCAATATATATTTGTGATAAATATTGCTACTCTTTGTCACATATTTCTCTGAGTGAGTGAGTGAATGAGTTTAGTTTTACGCCACACTCAGCAATATTCCTGCTATATGGCGGTGGTCTGTAAATAATCGACAATCCAGTGATCAACAACATGAGCATCGATCTGTGCCATTGGGAACCGATGACATGTGTCAACCAAGTCAGCGAGTCTGACCACCCGATCCTGTTAGTTGCCTTTTATGGCAAGCATGGGTCGCTGAAGGCCTATTCTACCCCAAGACCTTCATAGGTCTATTTCACAGAAGAATTGTGCTTAGTTTGACAACTGGAAAAGTTGTAATGAATCGATAATGATGTTAATTGTTGGAATTTTTTTTTAAAAAAGTAAAGATTGATATTTTGAAAAAAATGTCACCAGTATCTCCAAAACTACAAAACTTAAAACCAACCTTATTGAAAAGTAGTATATAAAAAATAAAATATAAAATAACAAGGTTATGCATAATTTTAAGTGAATGGAGAAGTGTAACAGCATAAACTTGACATATGCCACAAGATCAGGTTGGGAAACATTTCCGTATGAGGATATGCATTTCCATATGAGGATATTGATACGATTCAAGTTTTGATGCCCTAGGGTTTTCATTCAAACCCTTTTTGACAATTTTCATCACATGGAGTTTGAAAATTTCTAATTAAATATAAGTCTATAACATTTCTGACAATTTTCACTGAAAATCAATGACATATAGAGTCAGTCTTAGTTGGCAGGAGGAAAATCTTTGAAAAACTGTGTTCCTAATGAAACATCCATTATATCAATTTCAATTTTGGGTTTGTTTACACTGAGGAGGCCCATTAACTTTTCATCTCTGTGATTGTTTGGGCGGAAATTGATAGTTCGTGAAATTATTAGACATAAGTCCAACTATAATCCGATTGGCCTATAGCAAAATGGGCAGGACGGCCCATAATATCCCGCTGTGCCAACATTATATAGGCAGAGACGTTTCCCCAACCTGATTGCTGATGACCTCAATCGTCAATGTTCAATACATCGAAAATCATATTGATTTTCAAATTGTGACAGAGGTAGCTCTACATGTGGGTATTAAAACCGCACTAACTACTATATGCATACAATTTGTTTTATCGTTTCTTTGTAATCTGTCAGTGTCCGAAAACATGACAACCTCAAATGTCAGTGAACGAAAACTGAAACCGAGCTCCCGTGTCAACTGCAGGAATGTCCGGGTGTTAATGACACGCGTATCATCTTTCAGTTGTCACAATACACTAACCCTCACAATAAATAATTGAATGACAACAACAACCAGATAACACATACCTTGGAAAAATCTTCGGTAAGGTCGACACAGCACAAGCAACCAAAGATTCCCTCGAAAACAGCAGCGGCAGCTAAATGGCCGCCATCGTCAAAAGTCCGAAACGATTGAAGCACCGCACAAACGGTATTTAAAGTATCAAGAAAAAAACACCAAACTGTACATTGTTGTGTAATTGTGTCTTACTTTGAAAATGACGACAACGATGTGTACCGGGTTTATTTTTTTCACTGAAACATTCACAGAAAAGCAAGTGAGGCGCCTGTAGGTAGGTCTCGATTCGAGGCAACACGACCGCCGTTTCAAGGTCCGAATTTTTCGTTTTCATTTAATAGTAACTTACAGTTTTGTTTTCCTGACAAAAATTAGAAATCAGAACAATTGTAATAATTCACTGGGTCGGAATTAAAGATATATACCCAAATAATGCACTTATTTGCCTTTTTGGGTTGGTCTCCCTAAGGCGTATTTTTAAATACTTGTATATATATGCGACTGTCGCTTCTGATCTAAATGTAGCATTTTAAAGACACCCAAAAATTACTTTCGTTTGATGATGTTAAAGACAATGTCAACATGAACTGTAAACCCCCCAAAGTTATGGAAGTGGTGCTGTTTTATGCAATAACCCGTTGCCTGAAAATTAGGGAGACCGGACTTCGGTCTCCCTAAGTTTGCGGTCTCCCTAATGCTGGTTTTAAACAGAAACATACACACACCAATAATTCATTGCATGTTTCGTGTGAGCCAGATCCATCTTGATCTACGTCTATCTTAATAATAAATAATCTCGATTATCCAGCTCAAGAAATAACAACTCAACTTCCAAGTGGAAGTGGATTATTGTAACCCAGGTCACGAATTACGTTGAATCTTTCGCATTCCACATATGTCGATAAAGTAACAGAGAATGATTTTCCAGGATAATGTTTCCATTATCGTGACTTCAGAGTACCTTCCCTTCATAACTACTGCGCAACATCGTCAAAGTTGAGTCGACTGACATGACGTGATGAGTCATGAAGAATAGTAATTACTCGCCCCTCAATCTGTGGATTTGTTTCAGAAAAGCTTAAGTATTTGTAGTCCTTTCCCATTTCCCCGCGATTTCCTAGACTACTGGGCAGTTTCGCAGTGTACCGTTCCAGGGAAATTTGAAACCAGGAAGTACAGATTGAGATTGTCGCCATTATGAGAATGTGTCCTTGCCTCATTTTGGTACAGATGTGAATATTCATGAGACCTCTTTAAGAATGGTCTATAGCTCAGTACATGTGTATGGGGAGACTGTCGTAGCAAGAAGTAGGAAATTAAAAATAGATTCAACGCAGTGAGTTGATAATTCATAAGAAATTGTCAAAGTTTCACTGCAGCGTGACGCCACGACTGACGCAAAACCATGCACGACAACCGTAATTATCGGCTCTTATGGTCTCTTTTTACTTACAGTTAAAACGATGAAACTCGTATAACAAAACACAGACAGTCAGAATCGTTCTGATGACTTACACCTAATATTCCTAATTACATACAAACTATCACTGAATCAAGGGAAGAGTCAAGCCATTTTGTAAAGAATCGGTAAACTGTTGTGATATCACACGTCAACATTGTTGTATTTATCATAAGTGATGAGTTTATGATAACTGACAAAGAACATATATGTATGTGGTACAGACTTCAGTATTGCATACTAAGCTGTTTTCACAACATCAATCTCTTAATAATAATGAAATAACTTCACACTCAATAAAAGTAATCATGAACAGCAAAACATCAAGTTGAACACACAATCATTTATCTTAAAATAATCAGGCACCATTGAACCGTCCACGCTTCTGCATCTCATCATGTATGAATTTTCGGTCGTCATCTGTGACCTCTCTGGTCAGAGCTCTGGTTTGTGAAAGGCAAAAATGTTGTAACAAAGCAGCAAGCATGACTAAATGGTGAAGATTTGACCATACGGATAAACTGATCACTGGAATTAAGAAAAGGCATGCATGTATGCACTTTTTCAATTTACTCACTTGTAATTAGGCTTCCGAGGGGGGACTAGTTCCTCCATGGTGGCAGTCTCAAAGAGAAGTGCAGCAGCTACATGGTGACAGGAGAACTGACCCAAAGAGAAGTGCAGCAGCTACATGGTGACAGGAGAACTGACCCAAAGAGAAGTGCAGCAGCTACATGGTGACAGGAGAACTGACCCAAAGGACATTCACATGATGAGTGTGTCACACCAAAGGTATCATTCAGGTGACCTTTTAACAGTTACATAGAAATTAATGTCTTTTTCAGCATCTGACGTCTGTTGTTATCAATGCATTCATCATCTCAAACTTCAAACAGGTGCCAAACAGTGGCATACTTCATCAGTACTCCACTTGCCCACTGTCAGCCGCATATCAACCCACTGTCTGCCATAATATGTCAAATCAATGTCAGGGAATCAGCGTTGAATCTGCATCTACTTTGTGTTTAACATTTTCATACATTTTAATCTTAAACATCACACAAACAGTACTTTTAGGACCATGAAAGATGTGGTCAAGTGAAACTTTGAAAGATATATGGAATGTATACGCTATGTATAGTAACCTTTTTGATTGTAGGTTTAAGCATTGTAGAAATATTTATGAGTATCAACCTTCGTTACAATTCTTGATCACAAATGAATCACAAACACAAGTGTGCGGTAGTTCATCAGGATTCAGGTAATCACTCACCTTACTTTTCTATTACATGTGGCGTTTTTGGTAAATGTGACATGTTACCTTGGATATTTATTGAAGGGCGTACTTTGCAGTTTCTCAACGTTTTGTTTAAAGTGCAGCCCACTGAGCCCCCATTCTTCAAATGCTTTATTGACACCTGTCATCATGATCAGTATTAGCAAGATAGGGATCTCATCTGTCACACATTTCCAATTAGAATAAACGTCCGCGAACATGACATGTTGTATCACCAGAAAAAGAAAGATCATGCAGTATTCACAATTTCTCTGACGAACCCATGGGTAATCATTACCATTATAAAATACTATTCGCGATCGTAATTACATCTACAAGGACGTGAACTTTACAGCCACCATATACCCATCTCCACATTGTAGGATCTGCCACGCACCGACGCCTGAACGACTGCATTTACGTGCAAACATTCTCTATCGTAGAGAAACTTTAAGGCATGGTCGCTATTTACAGCAGTTTCCGACTTTCTCATTTGTTTAAGTTTACAGCGAGTGCAGTTCACCCAAAACATGATTGACAATGCCATGGCCGAGATTTGTATGTCTTGAAGCCGATAAAGGTACACGGCTTTGCTGTATAACACAGGTATAGGACACCAGTGAAATCATGAAGTTAATTAACAGCAGGTGAGTGTGTATAAGTGGGATGTGCAGGGATAGTGACACGTCTTGCAACGGAAGTGCACTCAAGTTAAAACTATCCTAAACAGAAACACAGGAAGAATAAAGTTTAATGTGTATCTTATTTCAGACAGTGTTCCTGTTTTACACCGTCAGTAATATACCACTTTAGCCACACAGCAGATTAAAACATTCAACGTATCGCTAGAGACCGGCCATGCCAATTACAAATGAGAGATTAAATGCAATGCAATGCAACTGAGCTCCCATATCCACCTACCAACACCAGTACTGCTCTTGGCTGGACCACGCGATATCAGAACCACATGATTTCTACGTTTTGTTTACCCACGGAGTATCAATGGAATAAGGCAAGTGCTAGTCGGTACTATATTGACAAACTGCACTGCAAGAAAATGTCAGATACCTTCTCCTGCATGTGTAAATACCGGAGCCAATCTATTCACAGGTGAATCCTATCGGTTTCACATCTGTTTCCATGATAATTCCTTGCATCATGGCATCGTTGTAACCTATATCCTGGTACCATTGTGTGCTGGTGTCCTGGTATCGCTATAACCTGGTATCATGGTATTTTGGTATCCTCCATCCCGATACACTGGCACCTTGGTATCCTGGTATCCTGGTACCTTGGTATCTGGATTCCCTGATAAACTGTTATCCTCGTACCCTGGTGTCTTGGTATCCCGGTATCCTGTCAAACTGGTACCCTGGTATCCCTTTACTCCTGTTGTCAAGTCATGGATGTGTAGAAAATAACACAGGAGCTCATTCCACAACACACAAGTTTTACTCCATTATGTGCATTTTGTGCCGCCCCAGGATCTATACCGAATATTACTGGTCAACGGCATCGACACCGTGTATTTACGTGGTTTGGCTTGGTGAGTGATAGTACAAGTAACTTTGTCCTGACTTCACGTGTCACCGTGCTCTGGTATTCCGTGTCATTTTACACTGACAATACGTGTCACTGTGCCTTGACATTGCTTGTCACTGTGTCCTATTGTCACGTGTCCTGACATTACGTATCACTCTACACTAACTTTTCATGTTACTCTCAACATATATTGGGTATAACTGTGGCCTGACATTGTGTGTCATTCTCAGCTGACATTGCGTGACACTGTGTGAGGGCCCGTTCCACCAAGTTGTTATCGGTATATGGCTCAACGCGATCACTGCGACCAGTTCGATCTGAGCCGGAGTTTTTACGACCGATTGTGACATGTTTTGACTTTCGATTACACCAGGCCAGCTGTGCGATCCCACTACGACCAAAAAGTGTTCACGGGTCATTTCTTGGACGAGCGAGTTGAGACCGAGTTGAGAGGGATGCGATAGGTCGTCTAGTCGTCGCAATATGGTCATACTGTGGTACGTCAATATGGTCATACTATGGTACGACAGTATTGGCGATTTTCCATGCGAGCAGCCACGACTGAGTTGAGACCAACGCGACAGTTTCTTCGACTGACTTGCGACCAGAAGACTATTGACACGTCTTATTGTAAGTGCAGTCCATTGGGACAACAATCTCTTACGCAATGGTCGTGTGTGTGAGTGTCTGGAATCATTAAATACACTCGCAGTACCCCCTGCGACAGAGGGCGAGCGAGTGCTAGTGAGGGAGATCGTGTCGGCGAGTATGCTGAGCTTCCTCGGAAACGACGATCTCAGTGCGAGTGTGCGTAAGTGAATGCGACCGAGAGCCATAAACCTGTCGCAGTGGGGTCGCAAGCTCGCTCGATGTAACGGTAGTATTAGTGTGGATAGGAACTCGCATCTGGAACTTAGGCTACGGAATTTCACCAGTTACGATTAAGTTGAGGAACTATGCTTAAGTTACCTGCCCTTTCTTGATGTTATGTTCCATTGTAAGACTATGGGATTTATTCCAGAGTTTTCTATAAGGTCGCAGTGTGGTCGCAGGGTGATATAATGGTCTTATTGTGTCTGGAACTGTGTGCTAGGTATATAAGCGGTGGATGGTGTGGAACTGTGTGCTAGGTATATAAGCGGTGGATGGTGTGGTGTACGGGGGACTGCTACATTGGATTTACACTCGTCTGTCTACTGACATCGACATCTCAAGACCTCGTCTACATTCAACTTTCAGCCGCTGTCAACAATCGTCAGTCAATGCATGGTTTTGTTTATCGGAATACCAAGACTTTATTGAGTTTATATTTTAGATGTGTGACCCAGTATTTTAGATTTGTATTCCAGTTTTAATCCATTCATTGTGTATAACGCTTTGGAAGTCCTTTACCTTCAGGTATTGTCTGTTGGGGTGTCACCCCGGGAAAGCCACATTTTAAAAATGACATATACCGCGAGAGCCACATTTACGGTTGATTGCATTTCACCTACTCTGGACCTTAATTACCTAATCCGATTACCGTTACCTGTAAAAGAGCGTCCCGTCTTTTTTTGTTTTTAGAGCGTCTCGGTGTGGGTGATTTCAAATGAAAATATCCTGTTGGGAGTAAGTAATGAGTTAGAGATCAAACATTTTCTTAATTGACATTGAGTCATGGGTGATTTCAAAACATCCTACTGAAAGTAAGTAACGAGTTAGAGATCAAACGTGTTCTTAATTGACAGTGAGAATATGCTGTTAGAAATAAGATATATAAGTGACATTGCGCTCACTAAGTGTCACAATCATGGGAAATGCACAAGTTGAGATCAAATTCATCGAGAGTGTTAGAGGTGGTGTACATTTGCACTATGACGGCTTCAAGTTTCGGTGCAGAAGTAGTCGCCAGGGGAAAAGGTACTGGTCTTGCGTTGTGAGGGAATGTACTGCCAGGCTCACAACTGAGGGCGAGATACTCTATGCCATAGAGATTTTTGGACACTCCCACGAACCACTTCCCTTCGAGTTTCAAGTCGACGCCTTCAAAGCATGACTGATGGAGAGAGCAAGGACAGAGAAGACTCCCATACCTACTATTTACGGCGAGGAGATCTCAAGACTGCGTCAGAACCACGACATCATCTCAGACGACATGCTGAAGCAGATCCCATCATTCAAGTCACTGAACACCATTCTGTATCGTCAGAGACACAAGACCTTGCCCCGCCTTCCTGAGATTCGACCCGAAATCAACCTTGAAGACAAGTACCCAAAGACGGAAGGGGGCGATCAGTTCCTTCATCGTGTCAACGCCGACATTCTGATCTTCACTACAGACAAGAATATCAGACAAGAAGATCATAGAATCAGCTCGCTATTATTGGCGTGTATTACAAGGGATATGCACATTAAATGAAACACCGAGCTAGAAGAGGTCAGTTTGATCCAAACACTCATCACGTACCGCGCGTGTATTTATGTTACTATTCCAACTACTGCGCTTACTCCCTTGTAATACAAACCAATAACAGATATTTCAATCTATGATTCTGTCTATGATGGTGGCCGACTTCCAGACCTCGTCTACGTCTGTCATTGAGTCTACCATCGTCCACATAATATTGTCACTTGTTCTCCCATTAAACCCTTAATGTTTTTTTTTTCAGACAAATTCAGATCGGTGAATCATCCTTCAACAAAACATTCCCTTAGGTGGTAACACACACACCCACTCGCGGTGGACACCATTTCACGTTGAACACACACAAAACCACGGTAAACCACAGTAAAAGCAGTCAGCAGGGTAAGAAAAAATACCAGTTGCTTCTTGGTAGGGTCTACAAAAGAACTTTCTCGTAACGTAGTGTCTACAGGGGAGTAGCTGCCATTACAAACAATACCTGGGCTGATTGCTGCTAAAACCCTCACAATACTGTCTAAATATAAAGCTTCGCAATCTAAAGAGTTTCCACGAATCAAATTGGCTTGCTGTGCGCCTGGTCTACTCTCAACTGTTCAGGCTAATAACGTAGAAAATAACGGTCAGATTGACCGACGTCCAGACGCTCTCAGACATGCAGCCAGAATGGAGACAACACGCATGCGCGTATCTCACGTGGATACTAATGACGTCAGAGACGAAGCAGACTTACAATGCATCATGTTTCTATGTGAACATTTGGAAATAACACTAAAAAGATACAATGTTGTAATTGTTTGTAGTGTAACTTCAGAGAGTGAGTGAGATGAGTTTTACGCCGCACTCAGCAATATTCCAGCTGTATGGCGGCCGTCTGTAAATAATCCAGTCTGGACCAGACAATTCAGTGATCAACAACATGAGCATCGATCTGCGCAATTAATGCAAACTTCAATTACTGAAAATATATATGTACTACAATTGAACGAACAGTGAAACCTATTGAGAAAATTCCATTGTTTTCTATGGAACTATTTAGTCTCGCGTAATATAATGCCTGTTTAAGATAGCGGTAAAGCAATGAAATTCTGGAAATGAAGCCACATCACACGCGTTGGTATATGGGGATTCCCCACGTCACAGATTTTCTCACAGAGAAGCTGCTGTTTTCATTTTAGCGTGTTTAGATGTACAATAAAAATAACAAACTGTTTGAGAGGCATTCTAGAAGTTGCTGAGATAAAGATGACAAGAATTTTTATGGATGATCAACTTCTTTATTGCAGGGTAGCGACGTTTTGGTATAGATTCTTATACCGTTTTCAAGCGTGGTATAGATTCTTATACCGTTTTCACGCTTGAAAACGGTATAAGAATCTATACCGAAACGTCGCTACCCTGCAATAAAGAAGTTGATCATCCATACAAATTCTTGTCATCTTTAATAAAAATAACAGCCAACACCATCTCTCCCATATTATATTAATTTCGTGATTTCCGAGCCTTGGCGATAACCCGGTGCGAGAGAATTACCTAATTGATATAAGATAATCTGGAAGGATAATCTGTCATTCCCCGTCTTTCGCTTTTGTCCAAATCCACACACCAATGTCGTCTTTCTCCGACGTTACTTATACACAAAACAAGCCATGACGCCAACTAACGTGGTGTCTCAGTAGCAGCAGTACACGTGATGGTGATGCTGGTACTGTGTTGATAATGGTGCAACATTGGTCAAAATACATCTTCACAATCAAGACAGTATGGAAGCATAAGAAATAGTTTACATGGTGAATAGAACCATCCATTTAACTCGCCACACCCTTCTCGTGCTTTCTATAATTGCTTATAATTTGTGACACTTCGTATTCGGTTACAATATGGATTTTTGCATTGGTTACTGTGAACAACACATTGCGAAAATTAAGTGTGTGTGTGTGTGTGCGTGCGTGCGTGCGTGCGTGCGTGCGTGAGTGTGGTCTTTGTGGACGTTTGACGTCGGAGAGGAAAATCGGGGCATATATGTCCTTCCTTCCTTGTACATATATACCACTCATATATAAACACTTCACAGTTTTAAATTCTGCGAAAAAAATCCCTGTTTCTTGATGCTATCCACTATTATCTCAGACCAAGCAAAAATGCTTGAAATTGCCTTTCAAAATAAGCTTCAACGTAAATGTCGTCACTTTTCAAACTGCACAAAATTGAGATTCACAGCGTTATTTGCAGTACTACATGTTTTGAAATGTGAAAATCGGATAATTACTGGGAGTAATGATTTTCAAAAATAACATATTAATGGTCACTGATATCAAGTTTTCATGTAACCAGTAATGATAATTCTGAAACGTCGCCGATGAACCCAGAATCGGTTGGGATGTTTTCGAAAATACACTTACACGAACGCCGAAGTGCGCTTTCCACCATATTGGTTAGTGTTTACAAAATCACGTTTCGAGAAGGCCGGTATTGAGACGCCTATTGCATCACGTATATTTCATAGTCAGCTGCAACAAATGCATCATTGAATTCCCCACACATCTTAGAATCAAATCACAAATGGTCTTTGTCACCAATACCAACTGTCTAGATAAAACGAAACGAAAGATAATTGGTATGAAAACGAACGCTGTGCTCGAAAGACAGCGCTTGTTTGAAAATTAATGTAAACAAAGAAAAAATCCAATTTTACACTGCGTAGCATTTTCGGTAATATTCCAACATCCAGCCGTCTATTCATTGCTTACAATGGCTCAATACGCTTAGTATATTCAGGGGAAGAGTATCGTAGCAAAAAATAGCAAATTAAAAATAGATACAATGAAATAATTCGGTAATTCGTAAGAAACTGTCAAACTTTTAGTGCAGCGTGACGCCATGACTGACACAAAATCACGCAGACTTTAGGAAACGCTTTATGAGTATAGTTTTACGCCGGCCTTATTAATATCCCAACAGTATTACGGCCTTCAACATCGGTAATAGGCATCACACATCGTATCCATGGGAATCCAAACCAGGTACTCGGCGTGCTGTAACAACAAGGATACCCTGATCCGCCCAGTGCTGCTCTACACAGGTGCTACCGTAACCGTGACACTAAGCAGCACTGAAACACAAGGCACAGACAACACCTGGCCACTTCGGTGCCTTGATCACAACACCGTGACGTCATCAGTAGTGTGACGTCACTGCATTTGGCGCCGCGCCAGCTGGCTGAACCTCGGCTCAGTCTGAGGTCACAGAGTGCAGCGAGATGTAAACAAACATTTTGTTGTTGTCTGTTTCACGATTAATGAGGAAATTATGACACATAATTAAAACAGAACTACATCACGAGATGCAGGGTTCATATACCGACGACATATCATCAACATTTACAGTCAACAATGTCCTTACCTGATTCTGTAAAGTTCCATAAACAACAAAATGTCTGAAAATATTCTCAACAAAGTTTATTTCTCCTCAAACACAACAAATATTCTCACCTTGATACTGAATTATAGACAACGCGACGACGTGAACGGCACAAACCACGACAGCGTCAGTAACGACATGTCCTCCATCAGTGTCTACATCAACACTACCGTCACTTCACTGTGTACCACGTGACACCAGGAGATCCGACAGTTGACGATGTCCCAAGTCTCTCGCCACGTCGGCGGCGGTCTGCCCGTCGCTGTTCCTGGCGTTGACGTCCACCGCGTCCAGGGACAGCACAAACTCCACCGTCTTCCTGTCTCCTCTCATACAGGCCCAGTGAAGGATGTTGTAACCGCCATCGTCCACCAGTGACACATCAGCGCCTCGACTCACAAGCAGCTCCACCACATTTCTGTGTCCCCGCAGTGCTGCCCACATCACCGGCGTCCTCCCGACTCCATCTCTACTGTTGACGTCAGCCCGACCTGTGTCCAGGATCCGCTTCAACTCCTCCAGTTTCCCCCACCAGCAGGCGTCACGGAGGTCGGCGTCTGCCCGGGCGTCTCTACGTGAGGGAGTCGGTGTCGCTGTAACACAGAGTAAACTCTGTACACAGGTCGGACATCTTTATCTTACAGCTACGTTGTTCACATCTTACACTGATGATACAAAACTCTTGATACATAGTCTATACATGTATCATGGCTGACAACAAACTGTCAGGGAATGACAAGAACTAGTTGATGTTTTTACACGTTAGATCATTAGAATGTTAACATCGTGAGAATGTAAACTGATAGTTCTCCCCACTACAACACACGTGACATTGTCTCCACCCACCTCGTGTGTCTTGATGGAGTCCCAGACTTCCGTGTGTCCCTGCACGTGGCTGTGGAGACAAACATGAGGGTTAGAACAAACACCAGATTCATTACATTATATTACATTACATTGATTGCGTTGTTTCTTTATTACATGTATCATCGATGGTGTTATATTACAAATATATAACATGTATATCAATGAGCAGAATGTATGGTACAGTTTTCGAGGAGATGACACCGGGATTGTGTTTAGAAAGGACAAAGGTTTCTGACAGATCTGAGAGTCTGACACCATGGTATACTAGCGACTAGAATATCTGCTTCACCATACCCTCCCACCTACCAGGTACTTCGGTGTTCGTCCAGGTTTCAGTGCTTCCATCTCGCTCCAGGCTGTAACACACAATATGTCATGTAGTAGACTTCAACACAGAATATGTCATGCAGAACACACTTCAACACAGACTATATGTCCTGTACTAGATTTCAACACAGGAATCATATATTGCCCAGGAAACAACTTACACAACAATGTGGAAGCATTAACATGTGTTGACTTGCAGTGGTATTATTATTTATGGTGGTTTCACCTGAATTGACATCATACATCAACTTATATATAATGCTGCACGCTACCTTGGCTGTCTGCCTTCTTCCTTGTGACTGGACCTGTAAATAACAAAACAAACATCCAGTCAACTGTTATATGTTTATATGTATGACACCCAGTCTCCCGGTCGGCAGTCTCCCCTGACAACATACATCTAGGGTTGAGTAGGTTCTATTCTGGTAGAATGGGTTCCGTCAACCCTAGTGCTTGTGTGCTTGTCAGAATATTGGCGTATTGTTTTACATACAACAGGTTCACATAGTTCACATGCATTTGCCAGGACGTTCATTTATTGTTCATTACGAACAGCGATATAGAAAACAGAGCGACGGAGGTCAAACTGACTCTACTGTGGTATATACCGTTTAATATCTTGCCCCTGGATATAGAAGCAAAATTGTCATACCCACCATAACCAGGGCATCCACATCGGAAAATAACTAAAACATGGGGTTCCTTTGTAGCCTGGGAACGTTTGTTGGTGGCAGGTTAAAGTGGAATTCAACACGCTCTGCGACATCTGCACTTTACGGGTCCCTGCTTTCGTAATTATTACAGGATTACAGACAACAGGTGTATTCTACAGTGCGCTGTGTAGACTTTCACAGTTCCATACTGAAGGTGTTAAGACTGAAAACATCACCTTCTTGAAAACCCGACTAGCTTACACTATAAACTCACCGCCGTGTTTGTAAATCAGATATTGCTACGCTTTACAAAATAACGACGCTACAATCGCCGTCCAATGTAAAACATGCACACGTAAATTATTTTTGTCTTGTTTAGTCAATGTAAATGTAGCCTTCTAAACATTTTATTTCTAAAGTCTATCAACAGTACTAGTCTATCAAGTTACATTTATTATTTTGTAAATGCTTATGAACAGAGCAAACTGGAGAAAGGTAATGGTGGCGGCTGTTTATTGGTGTTAGGAGTTTCTCCACGACCCCACAAGTTTCACAGCAATTTCTACTCATGAAGCTACCATGCACACGAACACTAATCCAGGGTTCCCAGTCAGGGCAGACCAAAATTATCTGACTTTGCCCTGACCTTTTCCTGATAAGTACAGATCTTCTTCTAACAATATATGCAAGTGTCAAACACTATCCCCCTTCCTCCCCTGCAGCCAGTCCCAAACACTTATCCCTTCATACGTGTTATAAGTTCATGCAGTAGATTCTACTAGTTTTGTTAATTTATTACATTAACCATGGTATCCAGCCACATTTTAACATGCAAGTACCTGTTGCCTGTATCCTACAGTAGTATTGTCCACTCAGCTCTGTTCATAGCTGCATCTGTTTAACTAATGGTTGGAAATACAGTGATAACAAACTTACCCCGCTACCGTCCTCACACAACAGACACCTCTCACTGCCAGCCGGGAAATGCCCAGACCAGCGACACTGGTCGCGCTGAGGTGCGAGTTATGACGTCATTGTGACGTGTCACGAGAGGAGAAACACCGACTTTGGCGCTCGATTGCATGTGGTGCTCGGTAATCCCCGCAGCCCGCCACGCTAATGAACGACCATACCCGCCCCCTTCCCCACACCGCCACGCCTGAATCTGCCCGATATACAACAGTCAACATTTACTGTGCTGCTTCATCATGTATTGCAGATGTTGGTGACATTTATAATAATAAGTTGAGAGATCTAAGGCACGGCTGACTTTACGTTTTACAGTCACTAGACAGGTGCACACGCCAATGGACTGAATAACGAAAGTAGCGTGGATTTGTCTGCTGAAGTCTACATGTTACCCGAGATATGCGCTTATATGTATCTCTGTAGCAGTTATTGTCAACACCTATACTCATTAATTACTACCGCAATTTTAAGACAGCAGGTCATGTAACTTTGATGTCAAAACCGCCTATCCTTGTGTAATACGAGTTTAAGGAATTTTTAGTACAAACACCTCCGCGAAAAAAATGATAGCTCTGCCTTCAAAATACTATGGACATTTTCACCCCAGTCACATGGGACAAACAAAGGTTATGCTGCGTTCTATGTCTTAGTTATCTGGTTGTACAGATTCCATATGGGGTAAAACTGATCATTGTCTCTACAATATGCCCAGTGTAACGGAAACACAGATACAAAGGTATAAAACACATCAAATGTCGTAAATATTTATCACCAGGTGTAACTGACTTCAAGGTTGTGACGTACGTTCTCTTACATGCGACACGTGCTGACGCGAGGTGCACACACCACACAATTACAAAAAACATAGTAACAATCAATACAACAACATATATGTATTTGGTGCTCTCGACGGTGTTCCTGACATCAATCACAGGATTGTCTGATCAAGTCACCATTATTTACGCATTCAAAGGCGTTATGAATGAAGATCCGGGTTAGAAATGATCTTCAGTAACCCATGTTTGTGGTTAGGGGCAACTAACCTGATCGGGTTGTCAGGCCGGCTGACTTAGTTGACACATATCATCATTAACCTATTTGCGGAGATCGAAGCTCATGCTTTTGTTCACTGGATTGTTTGGTCCAGACTCCACTATTTTCAGGTCGAAGCCTGGAAAATATTGATCAGTACATTTAAGTACCCCAGTGCGTTAAGCAACAGCCAATACCAAGTGATGGATAAGTCATTGAGGCTAAACCTAACTGAACCGCAACACCAGCATCGTGTACTAGCACTGTCTCCAGTAATTTGTGTTGTCAGATAATATTCTGAAACTGTATTGGCTGTAATCAAAACTCAAACGCGCATTTCAAGTAATCAAAACTCAAACGCGCATTTCAAAACGTTTTTCTTTTAATTCTTTCCTTGTATGCGTATTTCTCTGGGCGTTAACGGTGAGAGAGATAACACCTTCCCTCCCCACCTTAACGTTTTCTTAACCACCAGATTAGTGCAATAGTTTGACCAGCGCCCGGCAGTTACATGTATACACAAACTATATCTGTGCCTTGTGTAAACACAGATTCAGGAAAAGTACCTGTTATGGTGTTAAGATGATCAAAACCTTTTCCCGGGAAGGGGAGGTAACTCGTGACAGACCACACTGAATTTACAAGATCAGATAACGTACCGTCAGATCATTCCTTACTATCCCGAGAAAAAAAATGTTTTGCATCATAAGCAGTTCTTCAGTTTTTCTTTCACAAAGCACTCACACATTGCTAATGGTAACCATAGAACTATCGTTTTACAATCTTCCGGATATTAATACATCAATAGAGTACACAAACATAGATATTGACTACAATACTGTCAATTTAAAGACAAGTCATTCCATGAATTATGTGTGGTTATACAACTGTTCTGTATTGGGGGTCTGGTGAGGTACACGGTATCATGTGGTTATAAAGCTGTTCTGTATTGGGGGTCTGGTAAGGTACACATATGATGTGGTTATAAAGCTCTTCTAAAATTGGGGGTCTGGTAAGGTACACAGCATCATGTGGTTATAAAGCTGTTCTGTATTGGGGGTCTGGTAAGGTACACAGAATCATGTGGCTATAAAGCTGTTCTGTATTGGGGGTCTCGTAAGGTACACATATGATGTGGTTATAAAGCTCTTCTGTATTGGGGGTCTGGTAGGGTACACAGTATCATGTGGCTATAAAGCTGTTCTGTATTGGGGGTGGGTTGAGGTACACAGTATCATGTGGCTATAAAGCTGTTCTGTATTGGGGTGGGTTGAGGTACACATTATCATGTGGCTATACAGCTGTTCTGTATTGGGTGTAGGGTAAGGTACACAGTATCATGTGGCTACAAAGCTGTTCTGTATTGGGTGTGGGGTGAGGTACAAAGCATCATGTGGCTATAAAGATGTTCTGTATTGGGGGTGGGGTAAGGTACACAGTATCATGTGGCTATAAAGCTGTTCTGTATTGGGGGTGGGTTGAGGTACACAGTATCATGTGGCTATACAGCTGTTCTGTATTGGGGGTCTGGTAAGGTACACATATGATGTGGCTATAAAGCTCTTCTAAAATTGGGGGTCTGGTAAGGTACACAGTATCATGTGGTTATAAAGCTGTTCTGTATTGGGGGTCTGGTAAGGTACACAGAATCATGTGGCTATAAAGCTGTTCTGTATTGGGGGTCTCGTAAGGTACACATATGATGTGGTTATAAAGCTCTTCTGTATTGGGGGTCTGGTAGGGTACACAGTATCATGTGGCTATAAAGCTGTTCTGTATTGGGGGTCTGGTAAGGTACACATATGATGTGGTTATAAAGCTCTTCTAAAATTGGGGGTCTGGTAAGGTACACAGCATCATGTGGTTATAAAGCTGTTCTGTATTGGGGGTCTGGTAAGGTACACATATGATGTGGTTATAAAGCTCTTCTGCATTGGGTGTCTGGTAAGGTGCACATATCATGTGGTTATAAAGCTGTTCTGTATTGGGGGTCTGGAAAGGTACACATATCATGTGGTTATAAAGCTCCTCTGTATTGGGGGTCTGGTAAGGTACACATATCATGTGGTTATAAAGCTGTTCTGTATTGGGGGTCTGGTGAGGTACACATATCATGTGGCTATACAGCTGTTCTGTATTGGGGTCTGGGAAGGTACACAGCATCATGTGGCTATAAACCTGTTCTGTATTGGGGGTGGGTTGAGGTACACAGTATCATGTGGCTATAAAGCTGTTCTGTATTGGGGGTCTGGTAAGGTACACATTATCATGTGGCTATACAGCTGTTCTGTATTGAGAGTGGGGCAAGGTACACATTATCATGTGGCTATAAAGCTGTTCTGTATTGGGGGTGGGGTAAGGTACTCAGTATCATGTGGCCACAAAGCTGTTCTGTATTGAGGGTGGGGTAAGGTACACATTATCATGTAGCTATAAAGCTGTTCTGTATTGGGGGTGGGTTGAGGTACACAGTATCATGTGGCTATAAAGCTGTTCTGTATTGGGGTGGGTTGAGGTACACATTATCATGTGGCTATACAGCTGTTCTGTATTGGGTGTGGGGTAAGGTACACAGTATCATGTGGCTACAAAGCTGTTCTGTATTGGGTGTGGGGTGAGGTACAAAGCATCATGTGGCTATAAAGATGTTCTGTATTGGGGGTGGGGTAAGGTACACAGTATCATGTGGCTATAAAGCTGTTCTGTATTGGGGGTGGGTTGAGGTACACAGTATCATGTGGCTATACAGCTGTTCTGTATTGGGGGTGGGTTGAGGTACACAGTATCATGTGGCTATAAAGCTGTTCTGTCTTGTGGGTGGGGTAAGGTACACAGTATCATGTGGTTATAAAGCTCTTCTGTATTGGGGGTGGGGTGAGGTACACAGTATCATGTGGCTATAAACCTGTTCTGTATTGTGGGTGGGGTGAGATACACATTATTATGCGGCTATACAGCTGTTCTGTATTGTGGGTGGGGTGAGATACACAGTATCATGTACCTATAAACCTGTTCTGTGTGGTGCTGGGGTGAGGAGCGGTGAGGCACACAGCATCATGTTCCTATAAAGCTATCCCAGGTTTAACTCTCTAGATGCCACAGGGATATGTTCGTCCTTCCTCTGCAACCCTCAATTTCAAGTCCAATAAAATTTTAAATATACCACGGATACAAACACACCTCATACTTTTGAATTTTGGGGGAAATTCCCTGTTTCTTGACACCATCCACTAATATCTCAGACAAAGCTAATGTGCTTAAAATTACATTTCCAAATAGGCCTCATCGTAAATGTCGTCAAGTTTTACACAACACGAAATTACGGGCCAGTTCAATTACTGGGTCAGTTGAACTTCAAAAATGGCATATTAGTGATATCTGATATCGGTTGTACATAATCCCACAAAAAATAAATCTGAAGCGTCGCCGATAACTCTAGAATCGTTTGGGATGATACAAAAATACACGTACAGGAACGCCGAAGAGCGCTTTCCGCCATGTTAGAAAGTGTTTACAAAAATACTTTTCGCGAAAGACGGTATTGAGACGCCTATTTCATCATGTATATTTCATATTCAGCTGCGACAAATGCATCATTCAATCCCCCATAAATTTTAGAATCAAATTACAACTGGTCTTTGTCACCAATACCAACTGTCAAGATAAAATGAAACGAAATACATTGGGCGTGAAAACGAAAGGCTGCCCTTGTTTCAAATGTAAACAAAAATAATCCGATTTTACATTTTCTGAATGTTTCCGACATCCCGCCGTCTGTTCATTGCTTTGAATAGCTCAGTACCTTTGGTATATGCATGGGAAGAGTATCGTAGCAAGATATAGGAGATTAAAAGTAGATACAACTCACTGATTTGAAATTAAAAAAAAAATGTCAAAGTTTCCGAGCAGCGTGACGTCATGACAGATGCAAAACCACGCAGAATGAATACGGCAGATCTATATAACAATACACAGATAGTCAGAATCATTCTGATTACTTACATCTCATAGTTATCTACAAACGATCGTCGTATCAAAGGAAAAGTGCTCGCAAAATCTTGTTTACACTTGCTAGCAAAGCCGCCATTTTGTAAGAAATCGGTCAGCGGTTGTGACGGCAACATTGTTGTACATACTAGGCAATTTCTTTGAGGTGAAGGTCGGTGGAACCATGACAGTATTACATAATTATACATCTGAAACCAGCATTAGGGGGAACGTATGTAAAATCCAGCATTAGGGGGAACGTATGTAAAAACCAGCATTAGGGGGAACGTATGTAAAAAAACAGCCTTAGGGGGAACGTATGTAAAAAACAGCCTTAGGGGGACCACGTGTATATTCTGTTGTTAAACAACTTTTATTGACAAACAACCAGAATTGTTAGTGAGAGAGTTGTGTACGTGATGTATGTATCATGCAGATAGCGTTATACACGGATATACAGATGGTATATGTTATTTGCGCTCGCGTGGTCCTGGATCTACGTACGGCTATAAAATTGCACAGAAGTGTAGAATATTTAATTTCCTAACCGTTGGTATAAATATAACTGCGGCTACCTCAGGGGTTTGAGAAATAGACTCTGCTAAAAGTTGTACAAAACATTTGTGTGTGTTGAAAAACAGTAAATTTCTCCGTTTTTAATCGTGCACCAATAAAAGCACTCTGTTACGACTTTTTTCATTTGGCATCTTTACGGAAAGTGTGAGCGAAGAAAATACAGCTTGGTATCTGAACGACATAGGTGTATATGAAATGGATGTGTGTGCTAATGCATAACGTCATACTCACAGAATCAAACATTACCTGCAATAAATGTCAAAAATCGATTTTCTTCTATGACGTCAAAAGTCGACAGAGAGGTCATGCACGTATAAAGAAAAGGGCGCATAACTCCGCTATGCTTTACATTAGGTCAATGTAACTCAGATCACATGGAGAGAATTTGCTGTGGATACGGACAGTATATTTCCGTTATGTTTTGTTGACAGTGAACCAAACTATTCCAATACAAAGTTCCCCTATGTGAGAGGATACGTTTTGGTAGTTTCACAATTTGTAAGAACAGACGCCAGTGTACTACATGAAAAAGCAGGTAATAGCGATTTGGATGGCCCTATCCGATACATATTTTAGTTCTTAGATTCCCATATTCTCCTGTTTGTGTAGTTGTATTTGTATTAATTTTGTATCATTATTAACGGAGTTACAGCCACATTTTCAAATGTAATGAAATAACTGAAAATAATGCGACATTTTAGTTGACGTTAGGGCATGTTCTGTGCATTTCGTGTCGTCCTAATATGCACTCAGTGTGTAAAAGGCCTCGGCTTTTGTGTCAGAATTCAACACTTTTTAGCCAGAATATACAATGAATGGTTTTATCACTGAAATAGTGTCCTGAATATATCAACAATTAGACGGTTTTACTACATAACTACTACACGCGCACTGTCTAGAATCAGTTTAGCGTAAATCACATTTTCACGACACCTGAATATTCATTGAGTATTCATTTAGGAAACAGACTTTTCTTCTTATGATTATGAAATCATTTCACTTCATAAGTATGCAATGAAAGGTACAAAGAGATCGCTTGTTCAGTACAGTAGTAATAGAATATGGACGTAACGCTTGTCCAAATTAAGGCATGACCTGGTTCACATATTCTTAACAATTTTCGTATAAATATTGTTTGAGTTAGATATTCTGCCATCAGATATATTTTAATCGAATTTGAATTGACTTTATTATCGAAAATAAATGATAATGAATCATGAAACGTTTTTGACAAACTCGAACCTGGTCAATCAATATTCATAATTGTTTTGTCTATAAAAACGACACAAACCAATACAATGAACAAGACAATTCCTTTAAATAGTAGTATGTGTGCCCCTACATTTCATAAAATGTACAAATCATTTTCATTAATATTATCAGTTTTACTTATAAGTTGGAATTAAATCGCTGTTTATTAACCTGTTCATATGAAACTGCAATATTTGTCCCAACGTATTGAATATTGTACACCACGGGAACTAAAGTAGCAAGTCCACACTAAGTGAGTTGCCAAGGGACGTAACTCTGTAGTACTCATGAAAACCTGGTCCAATTTTGGGGGTCCTTGTTTTACGCGTTTTGGCTTTTTCCACGATGTATTTGGGTGAAAAACAACGACTGGTCCCTTCAGAAGATATTCCCGCGTTTGCGCCATTGGCGAAAAAGGTTGGTCTGCTCTGTTCTTTCATAGTTTTCCAACACTTTAAAATATTGCTGAACATTGAAATTTGTTTTATCAATCGATGGCACACTTTAGATTATTTTTATCATAAGCACACATCAATCCTCTCCATTATAAAACAAATTTTAACTTAATGTAACCAGGGATGCACATTTCAGATTTGTGTGAGGGAGGGGTGTATTGCCAGGGGCAGACAACTCCATGTGTGAATCCAGCTAACAATGATCGTGTCATTACCTCATTCATTGAGTAATTTTATTTAACATGCTTAATATGTTTTAAAGTGTTCAAATGTGTGTACTTTGATTATTAAACAGGTAGGAAAGCATTATTTATGTTTCAAATACCTTGTGCAATATGTATGTTATTTTCAGATTTACATGTATTTTCTGTCTGTATCCAGAAGTGACAGCCATAGAACACAAAATTGTGGCTAATAATAGTAATATTTGAAAACTGACAATATTTTATTGATCTTTTAATTTAAGCAGAATTCAGCATTATTCATTTGTGGATGTCATAGCACTTACATAAACACATGATGTAGATTTGGGTAGAGAGTAAGTATTTTTTGCACATTACAGCATGACAACATACACGCAACATACACTGATATAATTCAGCATCAGATTTGCTTCAGGTTTGAAACATGGTATCTTCAGCACTGTCTTTAAAAGCACTGTCTAAATTGAATTTTCAACACTGGTGATACAGGTTTAAGATTAGAATATATGAAAACATGTTACAATCTTAAGTTCATCCAGAGACCATATAATATCTATTATATGGTCTCTGGTTCATCTTAATTGATGCAAAACAAAGGTAGCACTTCATAATCTTGACTCTCTAACTTGAATCTGTTTCAATAATTTAGTGTTAAGATACTGATTTTGCCAACATTGACATTGTACATCAGTCATGATGTTTAATGAACCGTTTCTTTCTTCTTCTGCAGACCTGAAACATACATTGATTCGAAGTTCTAGGATGTTCAAAGAAGACATATAATTCCAGATGAAACATTTTTCCTCTGTAAAGCACTGTGCTGATAGAAAAGACTATTAATATATTTGTGGTTCAACAACATTTACTTAAAATAGTTTGGTACTTGAAATAAATAGGTGTGACGTTTTTTTTTCACAAAAATGGAAATGTGGACATTTCGCAGAGTTGACAGTAGTTGACTTGATCACCTTGTTGATCAAGAAGGGATGGACAGAATTTAATCAGGTAAAGTTTGTTGCAATGCGGATGTATCAACAAACCTTGGAAAAATAGTTTTAAAAATCTGAACCGTTGATCTAAAAATGGTGTGGACTTGCTAACTAAAGCACATGTTGCAGTAATGGCTACGTGTGATCTTCCAACACTTGTGTAGAGGTTTAAAATGTGGTATAGTACACTTACCGAGTCAATTTCCCATGTAAATATTATTCAAACAATTAAAAGCTTACAAAGAATAAAAACGCATACCTTATATCCTTATGTGATACGGTGTTGAACATGGATATATGTACATACTGAAATCAGTTTCATGAAAAAATATCGGAACGATACGCAAAATAGACATCACAGTATTAAAAGTGCAATCGGAATGGTATGTGCATTGTGTTTACTCTTGTTCAACCGACGTTCACCTCCAAGAAATTGCCTAATATGTGCAACAATGTTGACGTGTGACATCACTACCGATGACCGATTTCTTTCAAAATGGCGGCTTCGCTGACAAGGGTACACGGGATTTTGCGAGGACGTTTTCCTTGATTCAGGGATCTTTTGTACATAAATGTGAGATGTAAGTAATCAGAATTATTCTGACTATCTGTGTATTGTTGTTATATGTTTTTATGGTTTACATTGTAAATGACGGAAGAAGCCAGAAATGCCGATAAGTACCGTTGTCGTTGTGCGTGATTTTGCGTCAGTCATGGCGTCATGCTGCACTAAAAGTGTGACAGTTTCTTATGAATTACCAAATTATTTCATTGTATCTATTTTTAATTTGCTATTTTTTGCTACGATTCTCTTCCCTTGAATATGCTAAGCGTATTGAACCATTGTAAGCAATGATTAGACGGCTGGATGTTGGAATATTACCGAAAATGCTACGCAGTGTAAAATTGGATTTTTTTCTTTGTTTACATTTCAAACAAGCGCCGTCTTTCGAGCACAGCGTTCGTTTTCATACCAATTATCTTTCGTTTCGTTTTACCTAGACAGTTGGCAATGGTGACAAAGACCATTTGTAATTTGATTGTAAGATGTGTGGGGAATTGATTGATGCATTTGTCGCAGCTGACTATGAAATGTACGTGATGTTGTAGGCGTCTCAATACCGGCCTTCTCGAAACGTGATTTTGTAAACACTAAGCAAAATGGCGGAAAGCGCACTTCGGCGTTCGTCTAAGTGTATTTTCGAAAACATCCCAACCGATTCTGGGTTCATCGGCGACGTTTCAGAATTATCATTACTGGTTACATGAACATTTGATATCAATGATCATTAATATTATATTTTTGAAATTTATTAGTCTCAGTAATCATCCGATTTTCACATTTCAAAATATACTGCAAATAACGCTGTGAATCTCGACTTTGTACAGTTTGAAAAATGACGACATTTACGATGAAGTCTTTTTTGAAGGGCAATTTTAAGCACTTTGGCTTGGTCTGAGATAATAGTGGATGGTATCAAGAAACAGGGAATTTTCCGCAGAATCCAAAACTGTGAAGTGTTTATATATGCGTGGTATATTTAGAATTTTATTGGACTTCAAAGTGAGAGGTGAAGAGGAGGGACATATATGTCCCTGTGGCATCCGGGGGGTTAATGGTTTATTGCAACTCTAAATCATCTCAACAAAAAAGATGATGCGAAGAAAAATCATAAAATACAGCATATACGTGTTTTTCGGTCTCCTTAATTCTCATATATACAGAGCCAGCATTAGGGAGACCGGAATATATATCTGGAACCAGCATTAGGGAGACCGTATGTAAAAACCCGCATGAGAGAGACCAAATGGTACATATGTTTAAAAACAAGCAATAGGGGGTCCAAACAGTAAACATTTTTAAAAACCAGCACTTGCGGAACCAGATGGTAGATATTCTTGTAATACCCAGCATTGGAGGGACCAGATGGTAGACACATTTAAAGACTGGCTTAAGGTTACCAGATAGTAAATTTTATTTAAAACCAGCATTTGGGGGACAGAGGGTAGATAGCTTTTTTAAAACCCAGTATTAGGATGACCACATGGTATATATATTTTTAAAAAAAAGTATAAGGGAGTGCAGATGGTAGATATATTTAAAAACTTGCGTTAGGGAGACCAGATGGTATGTATGTTTAAAGACCAGCATTAGGGGAACCAGATGATACAATTACGAATTGATTACCACGGCCGGACAATTCAATCGAGATAGCGTTTTGTAACGGCGACCTTACAGTTAGTGAAGGCACATGGACACCGCATAAGTTGGCATACAGAGATCAGGCGACTATGAGAACATGTATTCAAGCACGTCATTCCCACTGTGGAATTCGTCAGTTTTTATTGTGACTTTTCTAAACTGAAGTTGTCATTTGACAAGAGCCAGGCAAGCGGCAGATGTGTGATTGGCGACATGTGAATTTCACCCACAAAAGCAGGTTTTAATTTCACGGTAATGACAGCCGGATTTGTGCTCGCAGACGAGTAGGTAAACGCTTGGTGCCTGACTGCGTTCATAAAGCCTGACCATTTGGAGCCTATAGCACAATGGTGTCGAGTGAGCTCTGCGCGACCTAAAACAAGATTGAATGCTCGAAGATATATGTATAAAGTTATGTGCCGAGCTGTGTTGCCATTAAGTTTATCCAGCAACAATCATGTAGCATTGTCTACCAACATGATCCCGCAAAGTCTCATACAGCAAGGCTAACAGACGACTTTCAGCATAACGCTATTGCTATGTTGCCGTGGCCAGCATGTTCTCCCGACATGAATCCGATAGAATACTAATGGGACTACATGGATCGACAAATCAGGAAACCATCACCTGCACTTGCACCTGTCAACGCTTAGCAACTGGAACAACGTTCCCTTCAGGAATGGCAACGGACCAGGTGTAACGTCATGCGTCCTGTTGCGTCATCATTGGGTCGACGTGGTTTGGGGTGTATTGAAGCCTCTGACACTCACGACTGATTCAACATTCGATGACATTTGTTACAAGGAACAGATGCCTACCGATGTGAAGATATACTGAGTACTGATCGTTTAATAATGAGCTGTATTGGCGCAGTTGTATACGACATGTGTAACAATTTTGTACATTGTTTTTTCGTTCACTATGACAGTAAAGTGCTTGTCTTATTGGTTCAACATTGTTTGTGTTTGTTACAAGTATTCAGCGATCCCAGCGTCAGAACACCATTGCTTGTTTTGGTAAGGGGAGCAAAAATGATATAAGAATCAGGTACCACTATATATGACAGTATATTAATTATAGAGTATAAGAAAATACAAACTACTTTGTACAATAGATTGAGTGGGCCATATACGAGGTTTGGATAAGTCCGTTGTACTGCCGTCAGTTTGCGATGTTTGTGAACTGCCAACATCGAAGTGTAGGCCATGTCCGTGTAGTTGGCTCCTGATCCAAAGTACTCAAGAGTCCTGTAAAACCCCATGTAAGATGGAGTCCGTGTACCGGGCATGGTTCTATGATTACATGTACGTTCTATGTACTAACTGGGGCATAACGAGTATTCCAACCTTATCTGTTAACTGGATGGGGGTCCATATATCGAGCGGTTCCCTGGATATTGTGGCACTGTCTGAGCTCACTTCAGACCTGTTCCGGTCGTAGAGACGACGGCTTTGTTCGGCTGGTTAGTGAATGTAGCTAGGTCTTCAGACCTACCAACTCTCACGCCTTTGGCTTGAGACTCACGGTTTTTAAGCATTTGTCACGCTCTCACGGCAGACATTGATAATCTCACGCATTTTTTAAAAAGAAATAACGTAAATTAATCAAAGCCACTTTTTCACTCATTTTAAATCACTTATATGGTGTTAAAACACTACTTTTCTTCAGCTTCAGGGGGGCTTCGCCTCCCTGACCCCCGACCAGGTCTCCGCCCTGGACCCGGCCTGGGCCTGCAGCCCCTGGACCCCGGCTTCTCAAGCTTTTTTGCTTTGGGGGGTTTGAAGCTCTGGGTCTTTGATGTCCAAATATCTATCCAGCGGCGTGTTGATGTGACAAGCACGTGATTTTCGGATGTAACGTAGGCAGTCATCCTTTCTAAAATATCCGTAGACACACGCAAACGTGCCTGGTATTGTTGTGTATCAAATCAAGGTGTCGTTGTAAAGTGTGAAACACTTGTAGTACAATATGCCATATCCAGACATCCTGGTGGCTTTCTGATGCGACATAGGTTGATGACGTCATAGTGTTATGACGTAATAAATGAGTACGGGGGTACCCCGACCGTCGACTAAACTGTAGCTTAACGTATCAAAAGAGATAGCTGGACCAAAACTGCATACTTCAGCTAAAGCATTTGTCAGTAGGACCTTGCGGTTGGAACGTGAGTGTGGCTAAAATCTGATTCAGAACACGAAAACGTAGTCTTAATATCTTCAGCTCCAGTTTGTGAGAGCACTGTTATACATAACCCATGTGTCTCGACAGGCTACGTTTCTCTAGTATTCGGCAGTGGATTTGAAGCTTGAGTGTGACTCATTCAAGTATTTGATGAATGTTCCTAGGCGTTTTTCCCTACTGTCAAAACTTACTTCGTCAAGAGTAATTGTGCGACAGCTTGAAGATCATTCGCACATTTATAACACATATAACAGGAAGTGACGCACACGGCAGCAAATTGCAAAGTATGTTTTAAGGCTGCAAAATTATATTTTTAATATTTTGTTACATTATTGTTACCCTTTATCCAAATGAATAGACGTTTCAGATTCTTTGGTTAAAAACATGTTAATAGTGTTACTAATGTGAATGAAATTTCTTGATATTTTTTGGTAAAGAAACTATTTCGCGCGATTCTTTACTTGTCTTAGTAAACGTTTAACAGTGTCATTTGTTTGTACTGTGTGCTACAGAAAAGAAAATGGCAATACCGCGATAGCAGAGAGTTACTTCAGCTTCAGTCGGTATTGCGGCAGTCATGTTGAATGAATTGTGATTATGTGGCACATTTTTTTGACAGAAATGAAGATTAAACATCAGTCAATTGAAAATATATATAAAATGTCAAACGTCAGTAGTCCTTCCCGATGGCGACATTAACTACCGCGATAATAGAGTCCCATGTTATTTTTGGGAGCAAATAGAGAAAAATTGTCTTTTAGCGGCATTTAGAAGTTGTTATATATGACCAAGATCTTTTGTGGATAAATCTTCTTTAATAATTTTTGACACACAGCGGTTTGGGTCTATTTCAGACCCCTTCATCGGGTGAACTCATATATATACAGAAATATAGAAGCGGCCAACAGAGCGATTGTTCGGAAGAAGACCTACAGGAATGTTGGCAACATGAAATTAAAAACGGAATCGAGGTTCCAATCCCGAATTTGATGTTTTTATTAACATTTGGGATTCGAATCCCGAATTTGATTTTTTTTTTTGTGCGTGTGTTTTGAAACGGATTCAGAATGGGGATTCAAGTTCCGAATCTGGATCTTTTGTTCACATTCCGGATTCGAGTCCTGAATTTGAATTTTGTATTTAGAATCGGATTCGGGCTGGGCATTGGGGGTTCGTATCACGAACTGATCCGTATTTGAACTCTTACTATTCATTTCTTTTACACATCTGGAATTCGGAACTTCTGAGTCCTTGTAGCTATGCTCTTTGCACTTCACCTGTCAAACGTATCTATCCTCGACGTTACAATGCACCCTCGGAGATAGTGAACGGTCCTGAAGCTCTTTCCAGCTTGCAGGCGATGGAAGAAAGACGAACAATGACAGTATTCATTATTCCATCCCCCTTCTAATGTACTTGGTGCTCCTCATATGTATACCTGAATTGTCAAATCTTTTTCACAAACTGAGGTTTTTGATAACCTTCACTCTGAGTTTTGTTAACATTCGGGCTTGGGGATTGAATCCCGAATCTGAATAGTTTTTTTTCCACATTCGGGATTCGAATCCCGATTCAGATTTTTTTGGATTCGAATTCAAAATCTATTGTTATTATTCTTTTTTCATATTCGGTATTTTTGCAGAATCGGCACTCGGCTTTCGGTATTCGATATTTGAAGTCTACATATGTATTTCCTTTACACATCTGAATTACGAACTTCAACGTCGTTGTAATTGTACTCTTTGCCCCTTCACTTGTCAAAATTCGGAATTCGAATGTACTGTATATCCTCAAATAACGTCTATGTTCGGAGCAATTCCAAATATAAACAAAACAAAACCTCAAAAACTTGATGTTTTCATTCAGCTAAACGTCCAACTAAGTCACCCACCCTATATTATATAGAACCAGTGACAGGAACCAAGGAATGAATGCATAAATGAATGAACAGAGGAATCAAGTTTTGAGATTTTTACGACTAACCATAATATTTCTGAATACGGGTTTGTGGGTTAATAAAGATTGATGTAGCTTTGAAAAACCTTGCTTAACGGTAGCAATTTTGCATTAAATATCCGGTTTCCACACGAAAATCACTCCCAAGAAACCGTTAGCATTATTTCGGTGATAATATATATTTAACTGTTTATGCATAGTTCCTGTAACATATGTATGTTTAAGTGAATAAGTAGAATTTTCAGTGATTATGTATAATGTCTGATTAATTCACCGATTATACACAATCACTGAAATTTTCATTGATTATACACAATTTTCCAAAAGTAGAATAGCATTTTAGACCTTTTTCTGAAATCACTAATGTATAGTTTGAGGTACATTTCTTCCAAGAAGAGTGAGTGAGTTGTAATTTAACGTCACATCGGTAATATTTCAGCCATATCGTGACGAGAACAAACATGATTATAAAGAATATGTATATATTATAAAACGCGTCGTCAAATTACTATAAAATACCTGAACGACCCAAGACAAAGTCTTAGACCTTGGTGATGGACAGAATTAAAAAGTTTAAGATTACTTTTGCAGGCTCCACCATAGACAATGGAGCCATAATCAAGTTTAGAACGTACGAGTGATCGATATTGATCGAGAAGGGTAGCTTGATCCCCTCCCCATTTAGAATTTGAAACAACTTTCAACAAGTCAAGTGCTTTCAGGCATTTAGTTTTAAGTGATTGAATATGTGGTAAAAACGTTAAATGTGAATCAAAGATTAGACCCAAGAACTTGGCTTCCTTCACAACTTTAATGGGCGTCCCATCTAGAGACAGATCAGGGTCTCCATGTGGTTTGTATTTACGACAAAAATGTATGCAGTTAGTTTTCGATTTGGAAAATTTAAAGCCATTTTCGAGACACCATTTATCAATCTTGTTTAAACACAACTGTAATTGCCGTTCAATGGTATGCATATTTTTACCACGACAAGAAATATTAAACTCATCCACAAATAACGATCCATCAATTGAATCGTTTAAAACTTTTGATAAACTGTTGATCTTGATGCTGAAAAGAGAGACAAATAAAATACTGCCTTGTGGAACACCCTGATCCTGATTGTAATGATCAGACAGGGTTAAACCCACACGGACCTGGAACTGTCTGTCATTTAAAAAGATGGCTATAAATTCAGGCAAACGACCTCGCAACCCAAAGTCATGTAAATCTCTCAGAATGACATATTTCCAGGTTGTGTCATATGCTTTTTCAAGATCAAAAAAGATAGACACAGGATGTTGTTTATTAATTAGTGCATTTTTGACAAATGATTCTAAACGCACTAAGTGATCGACAGTACTTCTGTTTTTGCGGAAACCACATTGTATATCAGTTATAAGGTTATTTGTTTCCAAGTACCAAACTAGTCGGCTATTTATCATGCGTTCCATGGTCTTACAAACACAGCTAGTTAATGAAATCGGACGACAATTGGATGGATCCGTATGATCACGTCCAGGTTTAGGTATTGGTACTACTATAGCGTCACGCCATGAAGAAGGAAATTTACCTGAAGTCCAAATATCATCAAAAATATATAAGAGCGTCTCTAAACAGGACTCTGGTAAGTGCTTCAGGAGTTGATAATGTATGTTATCAGCTCCTGTTGCAGTGTCGTGAACTTGATCAAGAGCAGTATGGAGCTCATGAATAGAAAACGTTTCATTATAATCTAATTTTGGTACATAATTAGAAGAGGAAGAGTGTTTAACAAGAGTTTTACCTAGTTTATTAGCAATATCTGATTTATCAGTAAGCAATTGATCTCCATGTTTAAGATGATGGATAGTAGATTTAGTACCTTTACCTTTAATTTTCTAGGCCATGTTCCATACCTTGGACATAGGTGTCCGAGAATTTATTTTGGATACATAATTTTGCCAAGACTGGCGTTTGTTCTGTTTAAAAGTACGCCGTGCTTTAGCATTTAAAATTTTAATTTTATTTAAATTATGCACCATAGGATGGCGACGGAAATAATGTTCTGCATTTTTCCTTGCCTTCCTAGCTTGTTTGCACTCATCGTTGAACCATGGTTTTCTTATGTGTGGAACTACAGAGGAATTCGGTATACATTCATCAGCTATGAAGTTCAGTTCATCAGAAAAGGATTTAATAGTATCGGGAACGTCAATAAAACGTTCAGGTGTAAGTTTTTCAGCACACGGTGTCTCATATAAAGCCCAGTTAGCCTTTTTAAAATTTCGTCTTGATGATGGAGGAACATCGGATGGAGTTAAAGCAGCTTTTAATACAGTAGGAAAATGGTCACTTCCACAGAGGTCATCGTGGACTGACCATCCAAATTCATTTAGTAGTTCTGAATTTGTCAATGACAAGTCAAGAGCAGAATAGGCCCCTGTACCAGGGTGTAAATATGTGTTGGAACCATCATTATAAATGCATAAATCATTGTCAGAACAAAAGTCCTCCAACAATTTACCTTTAGTGTTTGTATTTACACTACCCCAGAGTGGGTAGTGCCCATTTAGATTTCCCATTATAATACAGGGCTTCGGGAGTTGGTCATAGAGAGCTTGAAGATCAGTTTTGGCAAACGTCGAAAATGGCGAAATGTATAGAGAGCATAGCGGAAACGCTACATGTAAAGTAATTCTCACTGCAACAGCCTGCATATAAGTATTAAGTGAAACAGGGCTTTGAATAACGTTTTGTCTGACTAGAACGGATGACCCGCCAGTGGCTCTATCACCCGGAGGTGAAAAACAATAACATGCATTAAAATGACGAAGGTCAAATATATCTGTTTGTTTTAAATATGTCTCTTGGAGACATAACACTGAAGGTGTAAAATCTTGGACTAATAGCTGTAATTCATGTAAATTAGTCCTCAAACCTCTGCAGTTCCACTGTACAATATCATTGGAATAAACTATCTTTTGGGGGCATTTATGGGGATCTACCCGGCACTCTTTTGGAGGGCGACAGGCTATGTGCCCTAGAATGGACGTTTTCAGAAACATCCATGTCTTCAAGAGACCCGTATTTATTGAACACTTGAATTTTGTTCTGTGATCCTTTAGGAGCTCTGCCACTTCGTTGTTTTGAAGCATCAGGCTTTGGCTTCGGTTTACTTTTCACCGTTTGTTGACTATCAGATGTCGATTGAGACTTTGAGTGTGACTGAGATGATGATTTGCGATCAGAAGAAGACTTTGATGCACTAGGAAGAGATTCCTCAGTCTGTGATGATATAGCTGGGTACAAAAGCTGTGGAGAATCGCAAGGTAGTTTGGGACCCTGTGGTTGATGTTGTTTTAGAGCTACACCCCGATGATGTTTTTGCTATTGTAGCATAACTTTCTGGAAGATCAGATCTCTTTACCAGTTTTTTTGGCTCAGAGAAAGAGATATTTTGAGTAAAATTGATTTTGTTTACCTCCATTTGTTCTTACCAAATTGGACACTGTTTAGAAAATGAAGAATGGTTGCCTGAGCAGTTGGTGCATTTTTAAAAATCACTGTCACAATCTTCTGTTGTGTGTGTCTTCTCACCACAATGAGCACATACAGCAGACAATGTGCAAGTACTAACACCATGACCAAACTTCTGGCATTTAAAACACCTTAAAGGATTGGGTATATAGGTCTTTACATTGATGTGACAATAGCCTGCCTTTACTGATCTGGGAGCTGTTGAAGAGGAAAATGAAAACAGGTACGTATTAGTCTGAATGGTCTCCTGGTTTTTACGTGTTGTAAAATGCTTAACATATGTCACCCCTTGATCTTTCATTTTTGAAACAATATCAAATTCAGACATGTCGGCGAATAATCCATCTCTATCCCTGATGATTCCTTTGCTTGTGTTAAGTGTCCTATGCGGAGACACCGATACTGGAATGCCGACGAATGTGGTGTTAGACATCAGGTTAGTTGTCTGTTGTTTTCTGTTGCACTCAACGAGCAATGCACCTGAACGCAAACGTCTAATATTTTTAACGTCACCAGCAATTCCTTGTATCCCTTTCTGTATCGCAAAAGGGTTCAACTTAAGTCTGTTGTTATCTTTAGTCTCAATCACGACAAAACGTGGCCAGTAATCAATAGAAGTGGACAGTCCTTGGTCGTTATCATCTGGATCATTGTCAAATGGTCGTTTTTTCTTTGTAATGGGGATTTGAGAAGCCATGGTTATCGTTGAATAGTTCATCATCCGAGCTCCCCACCTACCACGGAGTATCACAAGGACAGTGCTAAAAACAAGCGGGTCTCCAACTTGCAGCACCAAGGATACTCGGATGATATACTCCAACAGAAAATTTTAAAGATTAATGATTCTACCAGATTGGTCCATGAGCCACCGCCTTCTGCCATACGACTCTAGGCATTAATAAACAGTAGCTTTTTCAAATTCTGTTTCAAAATTCGCCAAGGCTACAAAATATAAACATACAATTCTCAAATTTCTGTGCAACACTACAGAGTTGTAGCACAGGGCTTGGCGTGACCAGCCGATTGATAGAATCGGGCCGATTCTACCACCCGTCTAGGTGAAGTAAGGGCCAAAGTGGTGTGATGAGCAAAAGGAACACGAGTCAGGCACCCAGTGCCCTCAACCACCAGACTACCGTCCTCCACCGACACGGGACGCAAGCCACAGCAAACAGGTTGCCCAATTTGGTCGCCTCTTACGACCAGCAATGGGGTGCTGTGGACATATTCTGTCACGGGTCCACACGGGAGCAAGTTCAAGTGCTTCTGTTTCATGGCTACACCACGAGAGGATATCAAACTGGCAATTAAAATCCCCCATGAAGATAACACTTCCTTGTTCGTTGTACTGAAGAAATAGATTCCAGAGCTTATTGATCTATTCAATGAAGACTGTCACATTGAAGTTTCTGCAAGGTAGATATACTTGAAACATGTAAATATCACTTCTCTGCATAGACATTTTTATACCAACGATCCGGTCATCCTGGACGTCAATAACACTGACACATTCGTTGAGCCACAGAAGGGCCAGGCCACCTCTACCTACCTTCCTGTACAATGGTAGTTTCAGATCTTTGTCGCAGACACCATGAGACTTGTATTGAATACTTATTTCATTTAGAAGCCTGAGGTCCTTTTCAAAGAGCCAATGCTCACTTAATCCATATGTGAATATTTCTACCATGCAAAAGTTTTCTGAGATATGGTATACTTGGGAGTATCCCTGTTGCATTCCAGTTCGTTATATTTAAGGATGTCCGGTTCATTGGGTTTTTGTAGTTTAGGGCCTAGAGTGCAACGACATGAAAACATGCCTGCTGAGCCACGGTCGACACATCACTCCACGGGGCTAGAAGTGTTAACATCACCTAGGAATACATTAAGACCTACTGAAATAGTACCTTTCCTCCTGCTGGAGAACAGTTTGATAACTGATACTGGAACATCTCTATCCAACAGATATTCCTAGAATCGCTCTGTTTGCTCTGTGTCAGCGATCCCACTCATGACAAATCTCTTTGTATTGACTTGTCTCAGTACACCACCGTCCTCAGTCACCTTGTCAAGCGTCAAGTCCATCACCTGTATAGATAGACTGTTCCATCACTAAATGAGGTTCTACTGGAGCAGCGTGAATAGGAAGTCGTTGCTCTTGGAGTGTAACAGTGGCATTCTCTTGACCTTGCTTTGTGGACAAGCTCAGTAGAAGTTTACGTGACCCTGAGGTCATTATATTGGCTTTGAGTGTAACTGTTCTTCATTCCTCTAGAAGCAGTTAGACGTTTGATGACCTGTTATCTTGTGAACAAGATGTGCTTACCGGTACATTATGAGAAGGATATATGTTCTACATTTCCGATCAGGAAACTAAAGATTATGGCATTGACGTTTAATAAAAAGGTAGTGCGAGCTTTTGCAGTGGTCTCAAATGAATATCTGTCGTTGCATAATGATTGTCAATAGCGGGTTATGTAGTAATTGTCGACCAGGGTTACCTTTCTTGTGTGTGATCTCAAGTCTGTGCATCCTCTCCTTGGTGGCCTTCAGTTCCTGCCTCGTCTCTGCAAGTTGTCTTCTCAGATCAGTGACGGTTTCAGACATGTGCTGCAAGACATGGGTTATGAACATGGGTAAATGAGCTTGAATGAGAAAGGACCGCTTATTTAACAGTAACATCTTAGACACAGGAAATATTTGGTTCAGCTGCAACTAATATCCCCTGGAACTGTCTATCGATTTACGTGTATTTGAGAGATACATGTCAGATCAAGATCTTGCAATGTCACTTCTCAATAGGAATAGTGAACTCCATGGTCTTGAACATCACTAACATGGGAGTGATGGAGTAACAGCAATGATTCAAACTTATCAAATTGACTATACCTGTGGTTTACTGGCGTCCCCATGTTTCCTGTGGCTGCCTCCAGGTTCCGATAAATCTGTAATTTACAGACAAATTTTATTTTATATAACAACACATTTACTTACAGAAACCAGTAACTATGCATCGTTTTATCATAATGAAAACACAGGACGACATTAAGTCATTTTACCCTAACGCTTTCAGAAAGGAACTCGGGATTATACGTGATCGGATTAAGTTTATTACAAGTTACATGTATCAACTTTAGAATCGAGTTCATCTGACTTCACAACCATTGTCTGTTATTCAGGTTTGTCCTCAAAGGGAGGATAAACAATTCAGATGACATCCATTTATATATTCTACTTGTCGATGGGGTGATGTATCACTTGCTTCTTATCGGTGTTAGCATCTACTGTAACATTGAAGTTATCCATACATAAAACAAATACCGATCCTTTTCCAGCGTACCTGTGGTGTCCTGAAAATCCTCACCACCAACGTCCGTCATTGTATCTGCTGCAGTAACTGAAACAGTAAGATCTGCAGCTATAGGATTTACAGTTTTACTATAATAATATAAGTAAGACGATAACAAAACAAAATTTCTGATATTTTATTGATTGAAGTGGAAAATGTCTTCTGCGTTCCAACTCTTCAAAATGTATTTTTGTGCATGTTATTAATGAGGTGAACACACTGGAATGTCTTTGTCATCTCATGTACCCCTAACCCAGCTTCTAGGTGGGTCTTGTCTTGTAGCTGTAGTTACGTACAGATCTTCTTGAGTAATGGTGTTTCTGATCACAGTTTGTACTCACAGATTCCACTGGTTTCTGAGGACTGAGGAGAACCTGGTCTTGTCTCCCACATTGAGAGCCGAATGTCTGAAGCAATCCGGGTAACATGGGAGAATCAATACATAATAAAGTACTGTAGAAAACAGGAAAAAAACACCCTGCTTTATGCTGTTACTCTGTACCCCTAAAATGTACACACCTACAAATATGATATGTCGAAATAACTCACTTTGGCCTAACTGGGCATTCAGTGGAATGTGTAAAAGGTTGTCCAGAAAAGCATGTTTACACGTAAAATCGAGCAAAACCTTGAAAATAAATACTAGCTGCTGAAAACAATAGATCAGACCCCAAAGCCAAGTTCAGAACAAGTCACTCCGTGGACTTAGCCACTGTTTTTTTAACGATTAGTTAGACTTCCAAACTAGTTCACCTTTTCAGACATACGACCTACAACATGTACCTGCCAGCTGTGCTCGTTCCATCTCCTTCATGTCCTGTAATTGTTGCTTCAAGTTTGCCACTTCTTCTGACAGGTCTTGTACCACTTTGTCGTGTTCCTGCATGTATTAGATATTTTGTCTTTGTTAATATATATACATATATATATATATATATATATATATATATATATATATATATATATATATATATATATATATATATATATATATATATATATATATATATATATATATATATATATACATACATACATACATACATACATACATACATACATACATACATACATACATACATACATACATACATACATATATATATATATACTGGTCTTGTACCACTTTGTCGTGTTCCTGCATGTACTAGATATTTTGTCTTTGTTTATATATATATATATATATATCAGGGAAAAACGCAGGACTTTAAAATAAATTAGAAATTACGGCGGGAAATTTTACGAATCCTAACACATGTGGTTAAATACCACCAACATTGCAACATTAAACTTGATGCTATAAGCTAGATGAGTGACAGGCGTGTTGATCACAGATACCTGCTTGTCCACGTATCTTCTATCTTGGACACCATGTGCAGGCAATGAATGTGGATCTGAAATAGAGTTCTGAGTCAGCAGTTTGTTCGTTTAGCAATTTGTAACATACAATGGACATTACAGTAGACCTAAAGTTGGATTGATTCCGTTTGTAACATCATCTGTAAAGACGTCAAAAGTGGCATGCAAATAATCAGAAAGGCAGGTACACTGTTTTCACAAGTTAACCATTCTTAACGAAAGCATTAATAAAGAGTGAAAATGGAATGTGCATCGTAGAATTCTACTAGATTCCTGGAGGATATGGAGAATTCTTTATTTCCAGGGATCACGGAGCATAGCGTCATAGCTATGGCCAATAAAAATGAAGCATGCCTTTATGTTGCTTTGTATGCTATAGTTATGATTAAATCAATATCAACATTACTTGGCGAATCACTCAGAATTATTAGGGCTGTTATAGACGAGGGGCGACAACTAAACGACCTTGGCCTAGAAAATGAAATGACTCAGGTATTGATCTCCCTATCTTGAATACAGCATGCATGTATCAAGTCTATGGGCACCCGATCCAGTTTCTCGCTTCCCGTGTTAAGCCTGTAATGCTGAAGGACAATTTTAACTGTGATCTTCACAGGATATATCACTATATGTCACACGTGTTCCTGATTGTACTGGCCCTGCCAGTTGAGATACCATGTCACAGATAGCCATGGACACAGTCACACACTGACCAGTCACACACTGACCAGTCCACTACTGCAGAGCGTCATCCAGGCTACGGCGTTGTTAGCAACGTATAAGAGAAACATTAGGATGACTGCTCTGACATGTTACCCACGGAAAGGCCGAACTGGCTTGCATCACACCGAGTTGGAATATGGGCACGATATAGTTGATGGTATTAATATACAAATGATGTGCTGGGAGTCCAAACTGAAAGTACAGATAACTTACTTATGAAAGATGCTACAACCATGGCCTTTAGCTATAACCTATGACCGGAAGTGACGAAATGCATACTAGAATATTTACTTTTAATTATATTATTTGAACAAAGATCCTGGTTTAGAGTACTAATGCAGAAATGATGACATTACCCAAATGAACAATATTTCAAATAGAAGAGACTAAACCCTTTCCACATCCATCACCACATTCGAGTGTAAAACTGTGGCTATTTCATGAGTATGTATTTGTTTCGGCAGAGTTACAGCTGTATGATGTTGTGTGTAAAACAATTCGAGCCTGGACCAGGCATTCCAAAAATCAAAACAAAAGCGATTCGAAGCAAAGATGCCAAGTAAGAATCTAATCATTTCTGAACAGGCCTTTCGTAAAAATGTACGAATGAACAGCATATGCTTATGCTCTAGATTAAACGTATGCATAATTCTTTATGAAAACATAATAATAGAATTACAAGCAGATTTAATACACTTTAAGACTCATAATTTCTTTCCAAACATTTGTTCTCATTAAACCCCTAAGATTAATGTCATATAACATATCCAAACATATTACAAGCATTTAATTGTACGTGCTATTGGTGATATTTTAAATATACTGAACGATTCCCGTTAGGACGACACAATAGTAAATGACAAGCGTCATTGTCAGCCTCATTACACAAAAGTAGCAAGCAAGTTTCCTGATACTGACTTTCATTTGATCCAAAACACTTGTGCATTTACCAGCTCACCTGACATACACGTGTTTAAAGACAGGAAAAAACAAGACAGAGTCTGCTCCGTGTCCAGCACGTAAACTCGTCCCTTACCTACGAAGTCCTGCAGTTGGACTTCAATCTGGATGTCTTTCACTGCAGAATCTAACCCTTGGAGGCATTCCAGGATCATTGCTCTCACATCTTCATGTTTACTGATCATCCCCAGGGCGTCTTCTGTGCTTCTATGATGAAAGGTAAATATCACAGAACCAGTTGTAACTCTCCCTAGACAAGCCTCAAAAGAACGTGTGATATTTTCTTTAAATCGAGTAAAATGACTGTTTCTGGTCTCGTTGTCGACCTGAAGGTTGAGGGTGTCTGGTTTGCAAAACCACGTTGTTTCTGATTTATCGCCCTCAGAATAATCTGCCGTCGAATCAAATATACATCTGTATTCTGCAATGAAAGAAAGTGTTCTGAGAGTATGCAACCCATCAATATCACAGAGATAATTTGAGACTTTTGCTTGAAATGTGTGCCGACACTGGTTTGCTGATTAGTATATATCTCACCTAATTTCCACTCAATGTGTAAAAGGTGTCGGCTTCTGTGTCATAGTTCAACACTTTTTAGACAAAACCTAAAATGGATGGTTTCACCACTGAAATAGTGTCCTGAATATATCAACGATTAGGCGGTTACGTATCTTATTGTGAGCAACACGTGCACTTGTCTGGCATCAATCTAGCGTAAATGAAAAATTCACAATACCTGAATATGCATTGAATATTCATTGAGGATATGAACTTTTCTTCTTATGATTATGTAATTATTTCACTTCATATGTGTGCAATGAAAGGAACAAAAAGATGTTTTTTTTAGTATGGAACAATCAGAATATGGACGTAAGGTTTGTCCAAATTAAGACATGCCCTTGATCTATATGAAATATTGTTTGAGTTAGGTATTCTGCCATCAGATATGCTTTAATCAAATTTGAATTGACTTTATTATCTGAAACAATGATAATGAATCATTAAACGTTTTTGACAAACTCGCTCCTAGTCAGTCAATATTCATAATTGTTTTGTCTATAAAAACAACACAAACCAATGCAATGAACAAGACAATACCTCTAAATATGTGTTCATCTGATTTCATAAAATGTACAACTAATCTTCGTTAATATTATCAGTTTTAGTTATAAGTTGGAATTAAATAGCTGTTTATTAACCTGTTCACAAGAAACTGCAATATTTATGTCAACGTATTGAATATTGTACATCACAGTTAACAATAGCACATGTTGCAGTAATGGCTACCTGTGATCTTCTAACACTTGTGTACAGGCTTAATATGTGGTATAGTACACGTACTGAGTCAAGTTCCCAAATAAATATTATTCAAACAACCAAAACCTTTCAAAGAATAAAAACGCATACCTTATATCTACATATGATACGGTGTTGAACATGGATATATGTAGATACTGAAATCAGTTTAATGAAACAAATATCTGAACGATACGCAAAATATACATCACAATACTAAATGTGCAATCGGAATGGTATGGGCATTGTGTTTACTCTTGTTCAACTGACATTCACCTAAAAAAACTGCCGAATATGTGCAACAATGTTGACGCGTGACATCACTACCAATGACCGATATCTTTCAAAATGGCCGCTTCGCGGACAAGGGTACACATGATTTTCTGAAGACTCTTTCCTTGATTCAGGGATCTTTTGTACATAACTTTGAGATGTAAGTAATCAGAAGTATTCTGACTATCTATGTATTGTTATGTGTTTTTATCGTTTACATTGTAAATGACGAAAGAAACCAGAATTGCCGACAAGTACTGTTGTCGTTCTGCCTGATCTTGCGTCAGTCATGGCGTCACGTTGCACTAAAAGTTTGACAATTTCTTATAAATTATCAAATGACTGCATTGTATATATTTTTAATTTGCTGTTTCTTGCTACGATAGTCTTCCTCTGAATATTCTAAGCGTATTGAGCCATTGTAAGCAGTGATTTCAAGGGTGGATGTTGGAAAATTTCCGAAAAAGCTACGCAGAGTAAAATCATAAAATTTTTCTTTGTTTACATTTCAAACAAGCGCAGTCTTTCGAGCACAGCGTTAGTTTTCGTACCAATTATCTTTCGTTTCGTTTTATCTAGACAGTTCGTATTGGTGACAAAGACTATTTGTAATTTGATTCTAAGATGTGAGGGGAATTCAATAATGCATCTGTCGCAGCTGACTGTTAAATATACGTGATGTTATAGGCGTCTCAATGCCGGCCTTCTCGAAACGTGATTTTGTAAACACTATCCAATATGGCGGAAAGCGCACTCCGGCATTCGTGTAGTGTATTTTCGAAAACATCCCAATCGATTCTGGGTTCATCGGCGACGTTTCAGAATTATCATTACTGGTTACATGAAAACTTGATATCAGTGATCATTAATATGCTATTTTTGAAATTCAATACTCCAGTAATTATCCGAATTTCACATTTCAAAACATACAGCAGATAGTTCTGAATCGCGATTTTGTGTAGTGTGAAACATGACGACATTTACGATGAAGACTATTTTGAAAGGCTTTTGAAATTTTGAAATTTTAAGCACTTTAGCTTGGTCTGAGATAATAGTGGATGGTATCAGGAAACGGGGAATTTTCCGCGAAATTCAAAACTGTTATATAGATATATATGTGTGTGTGGTATATTTGGAATTTTATTGGACTTCACAGTGAGGGATGAAGAGGAAGGACATATATGTCCCTGTGGCATCCAGGGGTAACTTTACTTTGAACATATCTATAGTCCAAACTTTGAACTTAATAAAAAAAAAATGTTATGAATTTAATATCATTTCATTTGTCTCTGACATCTAGATGCTCACTCAGTGGGATACATCGGGTTTCAGGTAACTTTATTTGTTGTTTATGGATACGAACCCGGGCTCTCAAATTTTCTGATTGAGCAATATACTGTTCATTACAGCCTGTGCATGTAATGGCATATATACTCTCCCAAAGAGAACCGCATAATAAAAATTGCAATTTCAGGCAGCAATGAAGTAAGCGTGATTAATTTTGCAAAAGAGTTTGTTGTCTTTGTTGGTCCTATGGTGTGTATGTCTTGAAACATCACAACAACACGCACCATCCGTAAAATACCCGACAGCGTATTTAACAGTAAAATTTTCAATACCGGCGTGTAGTGTCACAGAATACACAACTCACATGCAATGCACGTGAACTTTGGGGATCAAATAGTCTCAATGATAGGTATAAAAGGTTGATAGCAGTCTGTCGATTATTCACAGTGACTGTATTTTGAATATTGTTAACGAACGCAACATGCCACTTCTAACTGAAGCCAACCGTCACATCGCCGTTGGTCTCCTCGAAGCTGGCTAGTCTATACGTGCAGTTCCCCGACGCATGAATGTTTACCAAAGCACCGTTTCACAACTCTGGGAAAGATATCGAAGACAAAATTCGGTAGCAGATGTCCCTCGTATTGGGCGACCTCGGTGGTGGGGTGGAGAAGTGATTTTGTGATGATGCAGGGCAACCCGCCAGCTCAAAGGTAGTGTGACGAAATCCTACGCCAACACTTCCTTCTAATCATTGATCTCCAGAGGGAGTTGTTTTAACAGGGCAATGCCCGGTCCCCTACAGCACGTCACACTAGAGACTTCCTCCAGAACCACAATATCAATGTGCTACCCTGACCATCGAGATCACCGGACTTAATCGAACCTCTGTGGGGTGCCCTGGACAGACGGGTGCGACGCCGTAACCCTCAGCCTCAGACACTTCAGCAACTCGCACAGGCAATAGTGATATGAAGTCTGTTTTATTGAAGCATATGCGTTTGCATGCCTGTCTACTAATGACAATATGCAGTGCAGAACGTCACTCACTGATCCCATGCAATTTGAACTGAACACCTATCAGGATATAAAACCATACACAAAATACACTGCTTTCTGTATCTGTCACATTATGCAATTACACAGACAGGCACATGATATATTATAATGTTGGTTGTTTGCAAACGAACTGCATCCATTTTTCTCGGATGATTGGATCAAGTGGAAAATGGTGCAAACTCAGATTGTCCATTTCAATTCCTGCATTTTACCGGGACTAAAGACGGTGTCCCGCCACGCAGTAGTTCACCGCGTCGGTATTTCTTAACTGGTTTGAACGGAAATGAAGAGAACATTTATTTACAAACCCTAACATAACTCTTGCTTGTCAACGGTATAAGACTCCACATCGAAACGTCGCATCGTATACAATAAAAGAATGTGTTATGCATAAAGAGTCATACTATGTTATGGCTCACCATACTTCTAAAATGCCAAGTGTCTCCATATGCACCCACAATGAAAAGTCAGTGTATCGACAAATGAACCAGGCAATGGAAAGTCTCCCATACACTAGTACACACCCACCCACTCTGACTGGGTTCGGTCTCAACGATCTTTCGTTTCGAGTGAAGTAAAGCCAATTACAACATATTGCACGCTTGATTCGCTATTGTACGCTTATGATTTTGTTATTAGTTTTTTGGTGACAATCAGCAATGTATACTATATGTCATGACCAAGTGATAATTGTGTTTCAGTTATGTTTGAGTTTGTGGTTGCACGTGACCTTTGAAAGATATAGGAGTGCTAGATAATTTTATTAAATGGTTTGAAAAAAAAATATATCATTGGTAGATTAGATGAATAACTGAAATGGTTAGTGGCTGCACTATCAAAGAGTGTTGGTGCCAAGCAGGATATGGCAGAGTAGTTGGTGAGGAAGTTTCTTGTTGAATCTTTTAGAGCAATAAACAAAATATGTCCGTTTGCCTGACGTGATCAGAGGGCGGACGGTTTGTATCATGCTAGGGTTGATGATCTCTCCAAAACGATAATAAAGTAATGTATTATTGATAAAATTGAAAGTATTTGGTAATGCCTTTTAGTGACAATCGCGTTTGTGAGTATATGATCTATTGTTTCCAGATGTGTTTTGATGGCTAAACAGGCATCGTGTGACATTCACGTGTATAACCAAAAAAACACGTTAAGATCACGCATCCCCTGCCAAGGCCACCTCCACCGCCTCCGCCAACAAAGAAAGAACAACAAAAAGTGATGCGCAAACAAGAACATCCAAACTGCATGGTCGAGTCGATGTTTTCGTGACTATACTTTTGTGCAGGGTGTATTGCATTTTCCCTGAATGCTTTGATTCAGTGTAATGTTTGTTTGTGAATGGTACAATTTGTAAATGAAACATCTTATGTTTTTTGAAGAAGTAAATGTAAACTTGTAGGTTAATGCATTATTGCAGACTACGAAGTGAAAGTGTATACAGTGTGCAGAGTTTACATGTAACGACGTGCGGTGTGACATGTAGCTTGGTCTAGTGATCTGCATATGTCGCTTGTCATGTCCTGTCTGAATGGCAAGTGGTCGTTCAGTAGTTCATGGATGTAGTTGTCATGGCTGTATTTACAGCGATATGTCATGCAAATAATGGTATTTTGACATTTGTTCTGTATTAAATAAGCATTGAAATGTGCATCAAATGTGCTTGCGTTTTTTCCAACACTTACTGCGTCATCCCAAAACTCAAATAGTCCATCAAATTCGACGGGAGATTTCGCAATTTTTGTCTTAAAGGTCACACGCAACCAAAAAAATAAAACATAATAAAAACACAGTTATCACTTGTTCATGATACATAAAATCTATTGATGATTGAGAAAAAACCCCAAAGAAACAAGACTATAATCGCAAATCAAAAGTGCAATATTTTGTACTTGGGTTTATCTCCCTCGACCGCGATACCGAACCCAGTCAAGTGTAACGAAGCCTTCTCATTGGCGCTGGTTAGCTGGGGCTCTTTGTTTATGGCTTATAAGCCCAAAAGGTGTTAAGTTCAAGTTGCCTGTGGTCAGTGATTGACGTTGTGCATTGCATATTGTCATTAGCAGACAAGTGGGCAGATGTATATGTGTCATTGAGTTTTCTCTGTGACGGAGTCTGCTTATCACAATCAGCATATTCTTGTTTATGTAACGAGTAGACTATTTACTTGTTTGTGTCACAACATAGATTAGACTACTGCTCACGACCTCATACTCCGTGCAGGCATACAGTTTCAAGCTCCGCAAACCTATTCACTTAGCATATTTTGTTTTACCTCAGCGCAGCACAGCTGTTGTAGCCACTTTTTTCCCAAAGGCGCAAACTAGTGAACAGTTTGAAATCCGATTTTTCGGGTGTTTTTTCATTGCGTTTTTTCAACTTTATAGGTTGCATTTGTTGAATTTGCATTTTTGATGATTCATTTCGGTAAGGGCATACCGAAAGTTACCAGAATCTGCAAAGTTGCATGAGACCTTTTAAGGATGCCAATCAATAAGTCTGCTTCATGTTTCACATATGAAAGTATACATTGGTGGAAAATATTAGAAAATAGAGGACATTAATTTGAACAAAAACTGTACAGACACGTTCAAAATGCAGTTGTCTTACCTTGGTCTTGCTGCCTTGCTGACTGAATCGTTCCTGTAAGCCGTACTCTCACTGTGGTATCCTCCACGGTTGTTGTAACTTTCTTCAGAAATGATAAGACAGTGTTTCTCAGATCAGTGAATTTGTTAAACATGTTGAAAGCGTCAGCCTCTGTGTCATGTCCGAAGACAAGTATGACCTTTTGTTCAGGATTCCGTAAACTCGCCAGCTTCACACTAGGAGGTCTGTCAAAGTGACGCATCATGTTACACAAATGTTCATTGATTCTTCGTGTAAGTGTGATCTCACACTGCCTGGATTTGGGAATGCATGTCCATTCTGTAAAATATATCCAAGACCTGTCCTCGTTGTTCGTGAAATCCACCGTAAAGACGTCTTCTTTATCATAATAACCTGAGATTAAGACACACAACAGATATTAATCTGGTAACGGTACGAAAATCAGTTTTCATCTTTGCAGTGCAAAGAAATGGCCAAGTTTATGTCAGTTGATGGAACTATGCCCTTTCAGGTGAATTGTGCTCCAGTCTCGTGTGTTATTATGTCACTATAAATACTCCTACTGTCAAACAATGTGTGTTATTATGTCACTATAAATACTCCTACTGTCAAACAATGTGTGTTATTATGTCACTATAAATACTCCTACTGTCAAACAATGTGTGTTATTATGTCACTATAAATACTCCTACTGTCAGACAATGTCAACAATGTCGCACAACCTTGTTCTTGACATCATCAGAAGATTTCGTCGCCAATGTGACACTTATCATTATGAAGTTCACCGAAGATTTCAGCTGAACAAAGTCCAAATTTATTACGTGTGCAAGCACTTCATCGTGTACCAAACGATGTGAAGACAATACACAAAGCCGGCATTTGGAGTACTAACTTCCTAAAAAAACTCTAAAAAACTGTGTTCATGCTCAATTTAGGCATCAACAACCAAGCAAAGAGCGTGCATACAAATTGACCAATTGCTTACGAAAACATTGCTGTTGTGCATAGAATAGGGCGTGTGTGCGTGCCTGCATGTGTGCGTGCGTGCGTGCGTGCGCGTATGTGTGGAGGGGGGTAGTTGTATTTCTTAATTTTGAGGGTCTATTGTCTTTAAGAAGGAAGAAACAGAATAAGGTCTGTGGATAGTAAACATCTCTCTTTATTGCAATGGGTGCAACGTTTCGGTGAAGGCAGCACCAATACCAAGCAAGGGACACAGAGAGATGAATCAAGGAATATATATATATATCTATATATATATATATATATATATATCACTACATACATTTAAAATTTACCTTTTGGTATAATGTTGGTAGATGATTCAGGTGTTCGTGTAGTTTCCTTCTTGTTTGCCATCCTTATTAACAGAAAAAGAACGTAGTTATAAAAATGTGAGAAGCACACATACCTAAAGGACATTACGGCATTTGATCCAGCTTATTCGCATGCACGATGACCCGTTCAGTTTAACCCTAAAGGCTCTAAATATTCAGAAACAATGCATCTACACTGAGTCATGTGAACTTCAAAACGTGTCGGTTACAGAGTCAGGAATGTCTAGTCTAGTCACATGGAACAGTCGTACATCGTAAACATCATATATAGTATTATATATACTACCCATCAAAGGTTTAATCTCACTAGTGTAAAAGTAGTCACTTACTTCAGTCCACTGTTCTAAACTAGATTTTGCACAATATCCCATACTCTTTAGAGGTATTGTTTACACATGAGCTGAAGTATTGCAAAAAACAATTAGTAACGTTGAAAAGATTGTTGTCATGATTTCAGTAAATAATGAAAATCAGTGAAAACTGGCGAATTCTTAGCCAAACTGTACTTCAAAACGTAGCCGTTTACATGCACGATATTTGCACGTGATTCTAAAAATTTCATTGCATGATCTTGGTGCAATTCATCTGCATAAGGTTCGCAGCTGGTTCCCCCAAGTGAATGGAGAAAATATCATCGACATACATTTGCCCCTCTCCGTAACCTCCAAGAAGACTCGTCCCCCACTCGATGCTTGCTAAGTGCGAACATACGACAAACCAATCAGAACGCGCGTAATGGATGCCGTGCTTTGATAAAAATAATCCTGACAATTTAAATCCTTCCTGGCATTGTAGTTTTGTTATGAAAATCAGGACAAATCTGTATGATCATAATTAAAGTACAAACAACAGAATCTAACAGAATTGTACTGTCTGATGTGAAGGTTTCGGTTCAGTCTCTAATCGCCCATATCTCCACTCGCCAGCAAAAACAAAACTGACTAATTAGGAAGAAAAAAACTGCACCACCACGCTTTTAATGAAATCGCCCGACCACAGTGATCTTGACTGATTGTTCATTTAAAAATATTCAGTGGAGTAGGAAAATAAGCATATCCAATATGAAATCTATTATGTATTTAGATGAAAAGAATTAACGTTCTTCTTTTAGTAATGTTTATTTTTATAAATGACCCTAAAATTTCAAAGTATAAGCAACTTTTATTCAAAGTTCCATTTCCAAGAGATGCATTTTAGCTTGGCAATAAATTTACATAATTTGTAGTAACTAGTTTTATTTCACTTCTGATCTGGTGAAAGTTTTAACTTCTTTTCTGTTCATAGTTTAAATATTCTTCCTTACTATAAGGCAGATAATATTCAGAGGGTTGTTATTTTCCCCTTTGAAACTAAATAATGTATTATCTAATGTTAATTCCATTCGCCTATCCCGAGCCATGAGGACAATTCTGTCCACACTACCTTCACAAAACTACACTCAAACAGTAGATGCCGTGCAAATTTTCGTGCCTGTTTACAAAATGTGCACACTGGTGGTTCCCTAATTCCAATCTTTCAAGAACAGGGGCGTAGGAACTGTTTTCAGAGAGGGGAAGGGGGTGGTAATATTTCTGAATAGATGTGAAAATCAAATTGAAATTGTAGTTACGGTAAGGTATTAATAGTAAATTAAAGGTAAATTGAATGTATTAAAGGTAAAATACAAGCTCCTTACCGAAGTCGACGTCTGTAGTTCGGAAACACAGGTAAGTGTTGTGTTGAGAAGAATACATGACTTGAGTAATCAGACTAACGGCCACTGTATAGGGTAAATGCATAACAAACTCGCACCTCTCTCCATGTTCGCACCAAGTTGCTGTCGATTTATCAAAGTAAGCCTTCGGCATGTATCCACCTTACCTTGCTATACATGTAACGCTGCTACCACCCTCCAGCCCGGCTGCACACTACCTGTAGTACAGGGTAGACCGCTCCAACATGTCCTCCATCCGGGTCTCGACGCCAGTGTAATCAGCAAAGAGTGTTGCTTGCGTAACATCGGAATTGAAAATCTTTTGTCAGTGCAGTCTGCGTGACTCACATTACAACGACCGAAGGTGCGACAGGTGCGCTCTCTGTTAAATTGTTTAGGCCGCCTCTATCGTCATGTGACAGAACATTGAAAACCGCACAACAGGTTAAAAATACACAGCCTTGTACCGTTTCACATGGCGACGTAGGCAACACCTATGAAGTAGGCTGACATCATAATGTAGTACTGAAGATATGGGAGTTTTATGAATAAAATATTATCATGCATAAGCAGCTATTAATTGTGTTTTGAGAGAATGACTTCAGATTGTGTTGTGGTGACGATTGGCCAACAGTATCCAGAATAATATCGGAATTACCAAGCCACCAAACTCCTAGTTAGAACAGATCAGCCTATATTCGTGTCAAGAAATCTGGTATTAAACATTGTTAGGAAATGTCATCATTCGTTGACATTGTATAGGAGAGAAAATGATCGACTTTATTCTTTAAAGGGGGAGTGTACACGAAAAAATTGCAATTCCATGTGAAACCAAATGGAATTTTGTCGGTAACTAACAACAATGATTGAAAACATACACTCGTTATTACCCTCGATATAAGTGCTGAAATGTTATGTCATTATGAGACCTTTGTCGAGAAAACCAGGCCAGAGTTACCCTCTTTGATTATCATTTTGTATATCAGTGCAACAAAAGTGTTTAAAAATACGCAAGAAGTATTAGAACTGAAAATGTGAGCAACAGTAAGACTGATCGGGTGTATATTCAGTCATAAAACTTACCTCAATTGAAACACTAAATATGCCTCGTATGTGTAACAATATTGACGCATTACTATGGGCAGCTACTTTCACAACTGTGCAACTGTGGTCACTGATAGGTACGCAGAATAGTGGAAGCAAATGTTCTTTGTTTCAAGAAACTAATATGTTTGTATAAATATGACATGTAAGTAGACCGACACATTCTGACAATCTATTGGTTGTTATTTTCTGTTTCTTTTCAATGTGCACAAGGGAAACAGTTAGAAATGAGGAGATATGTTGTCAACGTCAACAGAGGAGTGACGTCACGCTTAGGAAACTGTAACAGATTGTGTTCAATCTAGGAATTCATTACAATACACTTGCTTTCATTTCCTTTTTTCTTGCTGAGATTGTCTTCCAATGAATATCCTGAAACTCGTGGGCTTGTTTATGCAATGCAAAGACGAAGGGATCTCTCAATGTATGATGAAATACACGGTATGAAATATCGTTTGGCTTTGTCTAGATTTCAAACGTGGTTTTTTTGCAAGAGCGGCATTTGTTTTCACATCCAGTGTACATGGGCAGCTATAGATTTCACTGAGACTTTGTATTGGTTGCAAACACCATTTGTCATTCTATTTTAACCTACGTGAGGTAATCAGACATTAGTGAAAGAAAGCTGATAGCGAATTTTATCATCCAAAACTGTGATCCACAAGAGATATCGCTTGTGTGAGATCAGACGATACCTCCTAGGAGATATCGCTTTGACAGTAGATTTTGCGCAATGCCCTGACGAGGCTATGAAGTCACCATACTATGACATCGTTGCACTGCAAATCTAATGCCAGTGCTGTGTTCAGATATCTACAGTTTTCACTGAAAACTAACGAAGAATGACTTGGATAATAAATAAAGTCTCACCCTCGTGTCTACTGATATCAACTATACCAACATTGGTTGATAAAGGCAAAAAGATATCCTCGGCAAGCCTCGGTTATTTGTTACTTTATCAACTCGTTTTGATATATTTGATATCAGTAGACACTTGGTGAGATTCTCTATATAGTAATGAACGAAAATAAACCGACATACGTGTGACTTATCTCTATAACCACGCTGCAATATGGATGAAAGTTCTTTTCCGCAACATTCTGAGCGATTCTCGACTCATGGACGATGTTTTCATGATGATAATTCAGTTAAACAACAACAAGAACATCGGTGTTCACAATGAAGCAGATTATCCTATCCCCCTCAACCCAGCTACATTTGTACTTCTTCATTATCTAAAATAATATACGTTTCTTACATATAGACATATCTGTTTGATCATAAATTTTGTCAGTTCAGCTAAAAAACCCAAAACACTTACACTGGTTCAAAATTACTAACACTTATCACGATTCGTTGATTTGGGCTTAAAGAGAACCAACTTACAATACAGTCAAATCTCGTTAATCCGACCATTTATCCGATAATCGACTTTATCGGACGCCTTTGTTGGTAGCGTATTGAATAAACGTAACTTTTACGTCTCATTTATTCAGTCCGACATCCTCGTTAATCTGATATGTCGGAATAACTTTCGCAATATCGACTTTCTTGTCGTATGCACTGTCCTAATATCGCCATTGTTGTACACAAATTGCAAATGTGCAGTATTTATTAAGATCGTGTTTGTGCAAGTGGATTATAGCAATTGTACGGTGATTGTAAAGTTGATTGTAGGGGCCTAAGATTGATTGTAACTAAGATTGCTCTGTGCAAGCAGGCCCTGCAGTATTTATTACTTCACAGATCATATAGCACACTTGTATGTATGTATGTATGTATGTATGTATGTATGTATGTATGTATGTATGTATGTATGTATGTATGTATGTATGTATGTATGTATGTATGTATGTATGTATGTATGTATGTATGTATGTATGCTCTGTGCAAGCAGGCCCTGCAGTATTTATTACTTCACAGATCATATAGCACACTTGTATGTATGTATGTATGTATGTATGTATGTATGTATGTATGTATGTATGTATGTATGTATGTATGTATGTATGTATGTATGTATGTATGTATGTATGTATGTATGTATGTATGTATGTATGTATGTATGTATGCTCTGTGCAAGCGGGCCCTGCAGTATTTATTACTTCATAGATCATATAGCACACTTGTATGTATGTATGTATGTATGTATGTATGTATGTATGTATGTATGTATGTATGTATGTATGTATGTATGTATGTATGTATGTATGTATGTATGTATGTATGTATGTATGTATGTATGTATGTATGTATGTATGTATGTATGTATGCTCTGTGCAAGCAGGCCCTGCAGTATTTATTACTTCATAGATCATATAGCACACTTGTATGTATGTATGTATGTATGTATGTATGTATGTATGTATGTATGTATGTATGTATGTATGTATGTATGTATGTAGGTAGGTAGGTAGGTAGGTAGGTAGGTAGGTAGGTAGGTAGGTAGGTAGGTAGGTATGTATGTATGTATGTATGTATGTATGTATGTAGGTAGGTAGGTAGGTAGGTAGGTAGGTAGGTAGGTAGGTAGGTAGGTAGGTAGGTATGTATGTATGTATGTATGTATGTAACTATGTATGTATGTATGTATGTATGTATGTATGTATGTATGTATGTATGTATGTATGTATGTATGTAGGTAGGTAGGTAGGTAGGTAGGTAGGTAGGTAGGTGTGTAGGTATGTATGTATGTATGTATGTATGTATGTATGTATGTATGTATGTATGTATGTATGTATGTATGTATGTATGTATGTATGTATGTATGTATGTAGGTAGGTAGGTAGGTAGGTAGGTATGTATGTATGTATGTATGTATGTATGTATGTATGTATGTAACTATGTATGTATGTATGTATGTATGTATGTATGTATGTATGTATGTATGTAGGTAGGTAGGTAGGTAGGTAGGTAGGTAGGTAGGTAGGTAGGTAGGTAGGTAGGTAGGTAGGTAGGTAGGTAGGTAGGTAGGTAGGTAGGTAGGTAGGTAGGTAGGTAGGTAGGTAGGTAGGTAGGTATGTAACTATGTAAGTATGTATGTATGTATGTATGTATGTATGTATGTATGTATGTATGCTCTGTGCAAGCAGGCCCTGCAGTATCTATTACTTCATAGATCATATAGCACACTTGTATGTATGTATGTATGTATGTAGGTAGGTAGGTAGGTAGGTAGGTAGGTAGGTAGGTAGGTAGGTAGGTAGGTAGGTAGGTAGGTAGGTAGGTAGGTAGGTAGGTAGGTATGTACGTATGTATGTATGTATGTATGTATGTATGTATGTATGTATGTATGCATGCATGCATGCATGCATGCATGCATGCATGTATGTATGTATGTATGTATGTATGTATGTATGTATGTATGTATGTATGTATGTATGTATGTATGTATGTATGCTCTGTGCAAGCAGGCCCTGCAGTATTTATTACTTCATAGATCATATAGCACACTTGTATGTATGTATGTATGTATGTATGTATGTATGTATGTATGTATGTATGTATGTATGTATGTATGTATGTATGTATGTATGTATGTATGTATGTATGTATGTATGTAGGTAGGTAGGTAGGTAGGTAGGTAGGTAGGTAGGTGTGTAGGTAGGTGTGTAGGTATGTATGTATGTATGTATGTATGTATGTATGTAGGTAGGTAGGTAGGTAGGTATGTAGGTATGTAGGTATGTATGTATGTATGTATGTATGTATGTATGTATGTATGTATGTATGTATGTATGTATGTATGTATGTATGTATGTATGTATGTATGTATGTAGGTAGGTAGGTAGGTAGGTAGGTAGGTAGGTAGGTAGGTAGGTAGGTAGGTAGGTAGGTGTGTAGGTATGTATGTATGTATGTATGTATGTATGTATGTATGTATGTATGTATGTATGTATGTATGTATGTGTGTATGTATGTATGTATGTATGTAGGTAGGTAGGTAGGTAGGTAGGTAGGTAGGTATGTATGTATGTATGTATGTATGTATGTATGTATGTATGTAACTATGTATGTATGTATGTATGTATGTATGTATGTAGGTAGGTAGGTAGGTAGGTAGGTAGGTAGGTAGGTAGGTAGGTAGGTATGTATGTATGTATGTATGTATGTAGGTAGGTAGGTAGGTAGGTAGGTAGGTAGGTATGCAGGCAGGCAGGCAGGCAGGCAGGCAGGCAGGCAGGCAGGCAGGCAGGCAGGCAGGCAGGCAGGCAGGCAGGCAGGCAGGCAGGCAGGCAGGCAGGCAGGCAGGCAGGCAGGCAGGCAGGCAGGCAGGCAGGCAGGCAGGCAGGCAGGCAGGCAGGCAGGCAGGCAGGCAGGCAGGCAGGCAGGCAGGCAGGCAGGCAGGCAGGCAGGCAGGCAGGCAGGCAGGCAGGCAGGCAGGCAGGCAGGCAGGCAGGCAGGCAGGCAGGCAGGCAGGCAGGCAGGCAGGCAGGCAGGCAGGCAGGCAGGCAGGCAGGCAGGCAGGCAGGCAGGCAGGCAGGCAGGCAGGCAGGCAGGCAGGCAGGCAGGCAGGCAGGCAGGCAGGCAGGCAGGCAGGCAGGCAGGCAGGCAGGCAGGCAGGCAGGCAGGCAGGCAGGCAGGCAGGCAGGCAGGCAGGCAGGCAGGCATGTATGTATGTATGTATGTATGTATGTATGTATGTATGTATGTATGTATGTATGTATGCTCTGTGCAAGCAGGCCCTGCAGTATTTATTACTTCATAGATCATATAGCACACTTGTATGTATGTATGTATGTATGTATGTATGTATGTATGTATGTATGTATGTATGTATGTATGTATGTATGTATGTATGTATGTATGTATGTATGTATGTATGTATGTATGTATGTATGTATGTATGTATGTATGTATGTATGTATGTATGTATGTATGTATGTATGTATGTATGCTCTGTGCAAGCAGGCCCTGCAGTATTTATTACTTCATAGATCATATAGCACACTTGTATGTATGTTCTTATGGAGGGTTAGTTTCTCTGGAGATCAATGTATGTCCTGGTGTCTATAACAGATTATAAAACTGTTTGTGGATCCTGACATTTATAACGTTTACGGACATACTGACTGAATGTTATAGAATCATGGCATCAATTCATAAATCCATGCAACTTTTAAAAGCCTTTATTGAAATGGATAAACACACATCAGTGTTCCTCTTAAACCCATACATTGTGAGACAATATTGTATCATTATAGCTAATAACCTAAACCACACAGAGCACATTGCTTACATAGTATATATATGAGTGATGGATTGATGTTTTCTGTAAGTTAGAGGTGGGTAATGTTCCTTGTATCGACGCCATTATTCTGTGAACTAACAACTTGGAGCGTGAACATGTGTCTAAAGTAAACCTACAGACTGCAGACACGATATAATGAGGTGAAACTGACCACACAGATAACACAGTATGTGTATCGCACATACTGTAGCTGGAATATATTACAAGATCATTGGTATGAAGCATGTAACTGGGACTGTCAGTCCGATTTTGCATCTGTGTTAAAGTACATCACTGTCACGAACACCTACAATGTTCTGAACATGTTGCACCATTGGCAAGTATCCGCCCATGCAAGCCAGATGATAGACGCCAAACCCTCTTCCGTCCAATAGTGTCAGGTCTGCTCCTCTGTTTACAAGTACGTCAAACGCGTCTTTGTGTCCACATGCTGCTGCCATCATTGCCGGCGTCCCCTGAGACTGTCCTCTACTATTGATGTCAACAGGTTCCTTTGACAAGATACGTTCAACAATGTATTTGCTTCCTCCGATACAGGCCATGTGAAGGACAGTGTTTCCATCTTTATCTTTCTGGGACATGTCACACCCGTTGTTCACAAGTAACTCAAATATGTCTCTTTGTCCATTCTTTGCTGCAAACATTACAGGTGTCATTCGGTTTTGTCCACAACTGTCGATATTGATAAGACCAAGCGTCACAATATGCTTTACTATGTCAACGTGACCCCGAGAACAGCTTGTATGCAGGATATTGTTCCCATCGTGACAGGTCTTGTGTATGTCACACTGTTTACTCACTAGCAGCTGAAATACGTCTGTATGGCCAGACTCAACAGCAAGCATCACTGGAGTCTTCCCCATACTATCCTCTCCATCCACAGAAACAATGCTTTTCTTGAGGATGTGTCGAACCATGTCAACATTTCCTTTAACACATGCCATGTGCAGGATATTTTTCCCGTTCTCTTCCACTATTGGCAAGATGCTCCCCTTACTTACAAGCAGTTCAAAGACTTGTACATGACCAAAGTTGATTGCAAACATCAGTGGAGTCTTTCCGTTAAGTCCCCTGCTGTTAATATCAACATTGACGTTTGAAAGGATGTGCTTCACAATCTCCACATTTCCTCCGATACAGGCGATGTGAAGGATGTTGTTTCCATCTGAGTCAACAGTTGTAAGATCACTTCCGTTCTTCACAAGTAAGTCAAACACTTTCCGATGTCCAAACCTTGCTGCCGCCATCACTGCTGTCCTCTAACAGTGTCCTGTAGTGTTTACGCCAACTACTTTCTTTGACAGAACATATCTCACTATCTGCAAATGTCCTTTGATGGAAACCACGTGAAGCACGGTGTTACCGTCATCATCTGTCAGTGACAGGTCACCACCTCGTTTCACAAGGAGGTCAACTAGTTTTCGGCGTCCACACTCAGCAGCTATCATGACTGGTGTCCAGCCATACTCTCCTCTGCTGTTTATGTTCACCAGTTCGTTAGATAAAATTTGTCTGACTTGAGCAAGGGTCCCCCTTCTACAGGCACTATGCAGCATGGTATCCTCTCTGCGACTGCCATCCAGATTTGCGGCTGAAACTACACGGAATTTATGCAACAGCTGTAACAATACCTCTTTGAGTGATAGGGAGATAATTAATGTAACTGAAACTAACTGCCAGTGCAGCTTTATATTATACAGACTACGACAGTGTGGACAGTTGCACTCTTTGAAGAATATACCACAGTGGTACTGACACAAACACATATATTGAAATTATATTGGCAATGGAAGGTATTGAAAACAATGGCGAATTCTTTACAATTAGCGCTAAACATTTGACAGGTTTAGTGTCATCTTGAGAGTGGTAAATGTACTCGTGGAGAAACTGGACGACAAACAAAGATAAAAGTATTAAATATTGGAATTAGTTTCTTAGAATGTATATTTCACGCCATCTGTTATATTGTTATGAATTGCTTGAATTACATCTTGAACATAGTAATCATCATCCTTTACAATACAATTGTACTCTGGGTCATGTAGGGTAAACTACGGAATAAACTTAATACCCGGAAGTAGTCTCTGGCCGCTATCAGGGTCAGGGTGACCTGGAAACAACAATTATAACATGACATATGTGTTGTATGGTTTTATGCTGCAGTTCTACAACAGCCATGCATATACCCCTGTTCTATGACCAGATGTTCTGATATAATTATGCTTAATATATCAAAGCACGTGTATAATGAAAGATCTGATAAACACAGCCTCCAGATGCCACATTGTTATTTAATCAGTAACGGAAATTCTGTTCGGGAAATACGTATAGCCTTAATGACAGATTAAACAAAAAGTAAAACACAATGATATGAGTCACGTTAATGGTGTTATTATGAGGTTACAAGATATATATTCACTCACCCTTCTTTTTATGTCTGAAAACAAACATGGAGGCAATTCATGAGAAAAGCCCTCATAAAATGAATGTATTATTCATATCAATTTAAGTATAAATAGATAGATAGATAGGTAGATAGATAGGTAGATAGATATGTAGATAGATATGTAGATGATAGATAGATAGATAGATAGATAGACAGATAGACAGATAGTATAGATAGAACCTTTTTTATGATATGATGAATTAATATAACAATATGTTATCTTTACTCAAAGAAAACGTGAAAGGTTCCAGGGCATTGTGCCCCTACTACTTATATCTTGAATGTTCCTTGGCGAAACAACGAAATGATTTAAATTTGCTTTCATGAACTATTTCACATGTTACAAGTGCTAAAACTTACTTACCTTAGACAGATGATTACTGCAATGAAAATGACGACACCCACTGTGACCGCTACTGCCACGGAAATAGCAAGGACTGATTTATCTGATGGAGGTTCTGTGGTAGTAGTCTTCGTCCGCTCATTGCTCTCTGTACCTACTGTGAATATAAGGTATTCTCTTTCATTATGGCACCAATGCGCACATACCGTGATATATGTTGACAGCAACAAAAACCTCCTGTGTTATATAATGACACCAATACGAACATACCGTGATTCATCTCAACACTAATAATAATACCATGTGATTTATCATGACACCAGCGAGAATGTATGGAGCTTCATAATGATAATTGATAATGCCACACCGCAAGAAAATCTCTATTTGAAGGCAACACTCCTGATATTGAAGCTATTAAACATCCACTACCTGACGTTGTGTCTTCTTCGGGAGTCACAGTTGTTGTGCCGGGAACTGAAGTCAGGAGACGGATGACAGTTAACAAGGGAAGAAATGAACAATGGTCTGGCTCTTTGTCACCAAGTAAACACAGAACTTCATTTGGACACACTTCACTAATGTAAACAGTCAAGAGATGTGTTTCGAATAGTGCAAAAAGGTCTTAGTTGTCTTGTTGATTTAATACGTTACTATCAGTACACGGTCGAATACATTTCAGATGTATCAACACATACACTATCTTCGTTCGCACCTTCACTCGATAACAGAAGCTGTGACCACACTCAAAATGTGTTGTGCTTACCAGTGTCACAGAAAGGGCCAACATAGTTGTCAATACAGCCAAGGGTGCAGTGCCCATTTTGCTGATTACAGACACTTCCCAAGCAGCTAGTGTTGCATGTTTGATTGCAGTAGTTGCCATGCCACGCTCTGATGCATCCTTCAGGACATATTCCGCTGCTCACGTCACAGAATCTGTCCAATCTGTTCAGTGGAACAGCGCATTGTGAAGGACAGGACTTGTCACACAGTTCTCCAAATGAACGAATGTCGCATTCGGCATCAGTGAAAGCCCTAACTGCGGAGCAAAAGGAAAGACACAGAGAATGATTACATCGAAACCCAAATAAAGGTTTTCGTACAAATAACAACATTTTCACAAATCATTTGTCTATTTTGTAACGCTATGCGACAGTTATATTGCTTGGAAAGACAAAACTCAATCATATCACCCTCCCCAGATATCAGTTCACAGAATAGATACCAAGACCTGTCTTCGAACGGCAACGTCTGGGATGTCACAATTGTTTCGAAAGTGATTTCAGAGCAAAAGAGGAAACACAGAAGAACGTGTCAAGCTGGATTCATGTAAATCGAGAGTCACCGGTGTATGAAATTACGTCTGCCCGACGGCCCGCTGCTTGCTAGGTACATGCCTGGATTCATGTAAATCGAGAGTCACCGGTGTATGAAATAACGTCTGCCCGACGGCCTCCTGCTTGCTAGGTACATGACTGGATACATGTAAATCGAGAGTCACCGGTGTATGAAATAACGTCTGCCCGACGGCCCGCTGCTTGCTAGGTACATGCCTGGATACATGTAAATCGAGAGTCACCGGTGTATGAAATAACGTCTGCCCGACGGCCTCCTGCTTGCTAGGTACATGACTGGATACATGTAAATCGAGAGTCACCGGTGTATGAAATAACGTCTGCCCGACGGCCCGCTGCTTGCTAGGTACATGCCTGGATACATGTAAATCGAGAGTCACCGGTGTATGAAATAACGTCTGCCCGACGGCCTCCTGCTTGCTAGGTACATGACTGGATACATGTAAATCGAGAGTCACCGGTGTATGAAATAACGTCTGCCCGACGGCCCGCTGCTTGCTAGGTACATGCCTGGATACATGTAAATCGAGAGTCACCGGTGTATGAAATAACGTCTGCCCGACGGCCTCCTGCTTGCTAGGTACATGACTGGATACATGTAAATCGAGAGTCACCGGTGTATGAAATAACGTCTGCCCGACGGCCCGCTGCTTGCTAGGTACATGACTGGATACATGTAAATCGAGAGTCACCGGTGTATGAAATAACGTCTGCCCGACGGCCCGCTGCTTGCTAGGTACATGCCTGGATACATGTAAATCGAGAGTCACCGGTGTATGAAATAACGTCTGCCCGACGGCCTCCTGCTTGCTAGGTACATGACTGGATACATGTAAATCGAGAGTCACCGGTGTATGAAATAACGTCTGCCCGACGGCCCGCTGCTTGCTAGGTACATGCCTGGATTCATGTAAATCGAGAGTCACCGGTGTATGAAATAACGTCTGCCCGACGGCCCGCTGCTTGCTAGGTACATGCCTGGATTCATGTAAATCGAGAGTCACCGGTGTATGAAATAACGTCTGCCGGCGGCCTCCTGCTTGCTAGGTACATGACTGGATACATGTAAATCGAGAGTCACCGGTGTATGAAATAACGTCTGCCCGGCGGCCTCCTGCTTGCTAGGTACATGACTGGATACATGTAAATCGAGAGTCACCGGTGTATGAAATAACGTCTGCCCGGCGGCCTCCTGCTTGCTAGGTACATGACTGGATTCATGTAAATCGAGAGTCTAGTGTATGAAATAACATCTGCCCGACGGCCTGCTGCTTGCTAGGTACACGGCTGGATTCATGTAAATCGAGAGTCACCGGTGTATGAAATAACGTCTGCCCGGCGGCCTGCTGCTTGCTAAGTACATGGCTGGATTCATGTTAATCGAGAGTCACCGGTGTATGAAATAACGTCTGCCCGGCGGTCCGATGCCTGCTAGGTATATGGCGGGATCACAATCTTATGTTATAACCCGCCCCTTGGGCCAACGCATTTTTAATTGGTATACATTTGACCATCTAGTTCACTACGGAAAATATTTCAAGCATAGTTAACAAATGTGATAACTGGACGATGTCTGCATAGATCATGATTAATTAAACCATACCTTCCACAGAGCAGCCTACCCTTTTATCTAACACTAAATGTGATTGGTCTAGGGAATTCGAATGCATTCTTTTCTTCTTTTCTGATTCAGATGGTAGTGACACTAAACGAATCAACAGTGACCCACAAGTTATGATTTTATTAAATCTGCTTCTGCACATGTTTATGTTTACCTCACTACAAGTAATTCTTTGCTTAATTACATTATTTTAACACCTTATATCAGTTTCTCATATTAAATACAGGAATGGTCACACGTCAAAAGGGCCAGCAACATTTTCCAGTTATCAGTATCTTAGGAGTTAGTATTTTACTGCCAGGGGTATTTTAGGAGTTAGTATTTTACTGGGTATTTTAGGAGTTTCATACACTGATAAAGAGTTACTGTCATGGTCATGACATAGTTACTCACAGGATAATATGATGACAATGACGGCAAGGAACATGGTGACCTTGTACACTGTAACAGAGGAAATGGTAAACAGCTAAGAATACAATGTGTCCTGCAGAGTACTGTAGGACATTGGGAAGTGGTAACGAGGAAGCAAACTTATCTGCTGTGCAATAGTGAAGTTTGTTGGTAGATTGTTTCCTTACCTGCATTTACCTCTTCAGTGTGATTTGTCTTTTATGAGCATGTTTACTAACATGCAAGTATATGTTCAATTCTGGGAACTCTGGGACAGTGATGACCCTGTTAGAGGTAGAGGTGGAGTGGAACATAGCATAATGTCACCTGTTTAAAGGCCATAAAACATATTTTTACACAGCCTTCCACGTGCCAGAACTGAGAGACATAAGCAACCACGTTTAGGAGAGATAGCGTATGGGTCTGAGATATTAACAGTAGATACCCCACTACTCGCCACAAGGGTTGCCTAAATTTGGAGAGACACAGCAGTGATGGAGCTAGTTGTAGGGGGTAATAAGGCGGATTTACCGATGTGACTGATCCAAGCTGTCGTACACGCCTCCACAGATGTATAGAGACTTGCTTAGCGTGTAGTAAGGGTTGTTTGTTGTAACAAATATACTGGTGGAAAGGTTCATCACTGATCAGTTCCTATTATTACAAATTGTAACAGACAATATATTGATGATCACAGAACATGAATCCCTGTTTGTTAGGTGACAGAAACAATGGAGTAGAACACTGTGGATGCTCTGAGTAAGTGAGTGAGTGACTTAATATTTATTGTCATATCGGCAATATTGCAGCCATATCCTGACGGGAACGGTAAATAAACCCATCAATACATGTATATCTAGAAACCTTAAACGTGCTTGGAACTAAAACGCTGTTGACAGTGAATAGGTAAACCACTAGTATTTCACAGATATCCATTTAACACAAGTAATTTAATCTAAAATAGTTTGACTATGGAGGACAATACAATATAAAAAAGGACTATAGATTGCCAACAACTGAAGGTAGATCACCCTGCCAGGGCACCCGTGGCGAGCCACCTCCTCGTGGTGGGTGCTGGGTAACGCTAAGAGCTCGCCGACACCCCTGTAGTGGACCCGGGGGGATATTTGGTCCACCAACCCGTTTGCCGTGGGTTGCGGCCCTGTGTCGGCGGAGAAAGGGATCCTGGTGGTTGAGGGCAATAGGGACCTGCAACCGTGTTCCTGTTGCTCAATACACCACTTTGGCCCTGACTTCGCCTAGACGGGTGGTTGAATGGGCCCGGTTCAACCAATCGGCTGGTCATGTCGAGCCCTGTGCATTACTTGTAATTGCACAAAAAACTTATATTCTGAATGAACTGTATTGTTACTTTTAGGCTTCGACTCTTTTTATTTGTCAAACTTTACTTGAGTAGAAATATGTCACATATAAATTTGCCTAGAGCCTTACATGCCCAGAAGGCGATGGCTCATGGGCCAATCTGGTAGGATTTATCTTTTTGGGATATTTTCCTGCTTGAGTATACCCTCCTAGTATCCTTGGTGCCGTGTGCTGGAGACCCGCATACAGTAGGCACTGTCCTCGTTGACACTCCATGGTGGGTGGGGAGCTAGGAGGGTGAATCATATTCAATACCACCATGGCACCCCCACTGAAAAAACGTTCGTATGAATCTGATGATTCAGTATCTTCTGAGGATGAAATTCAAGAAGTTCTCCCAAATCCTGATCATTGGTCACGCTTTTTGGTCATGTCAGCACCAAATGATGGTCCACTAAAATTGAATCCTTTTGCCATTTCCAAAGGTATAGAAGGTTTAGCTGGCGATGTCAAAGAAATCAAGAAGCTACGTTCTGGATCTCTTCTGATCGAGTGTAAAAAGAAAAGCCAGTCACAAATACTTCTTTCAACCAAATCACTGGCTAATGTTCCTGTGGAGGTGTCCCCTCACAGAACACTCAATAGTTGTAAAGGCATTGTCCGTGATGTGGGACGTTGCCTTTCAGATATGGATGAGAGTGACATCATTTCAGAATTACGCTCACAAGGTGTAACTGCTGTTAAGCGGTTCACTTACAAAAGAGAAAATGACATCGTAAAGACCAATACCTATTTATTTACATTTGGTCTTCCAACACGTCCGGAATCATTGAAGGCTGGTTATTGCCACTTAAGGGTTAATACTTACATCCCAAATCCCCTGAGGTGCTACAGATGTCAGAAATATGGCCATGGTTCTAAATCATGCCGTAGTCCGGCTGCTTGTCATCGATGTGGAGGCACCTGTGAAGATGGCAAACTCTGTGATAAACCTCCAGCGTGTGTAAACTGCTCTGGAAATCATCCTTCGTCGTCCAGAACATGCCCTACATGGGAACTCCAGTCAAAAATTTCGAAAATAAAACATGAACGAAATGTCTCTTTCCTAGAAGCAAGGAAACTTGTACTAGCTCTTGAAAAACCAGGCCAATCTTATGCAGCTGCTGCTTCAGTCTCAATTCCAACTTCTAGATCGGTTTCATATCAGTCCGTATGTTGTCAAACTGATTATACATGGATGGAATCCTCTGCTCCGATCCTCATTACATCTCCTCGGCAGTCATCTAGTTCTTCATCTCAAACGGATGATCCATCTACAGTTGTCTCACACTCGCCGATGACTTCAACAGTGAACCTGCAGTCGGTACCGAAACCATCGTCTGATTTGAAAACGACAACCAAAAAATCTGACCATTCTAATCGTTCTGATCGTATTCCAAAGGGTCAGCGTGACCCTGTACGGATACAGAATCGTTTTCAAACCTTAGAGGACATGGATGTATCTCCTCTCCCTCATCGGCGCACCACCAGTAAGTCGCCTAGAAAAGGGAAACACAGATCCCCTGTACAACCACCTTTAACATGAGCGTTTCTAGTTCAATTATTCAGTGGAATTGCAGAGGTCTTAGGACCAATCTCAATGATTTGCATTTATTGATACAAGATTATAAGCCATCAGCAATATGTCTGCAGGAGACTTACCTTAAAGAAACTGATAACTTTGATTTACGTCAGTACAGTACCTACAATTCCTTCTCCCCATCAGGGACTAAAGCTACTGGTGGATCTTCAATTTTAGTTCGACAGGGTGTGATTCATAGCCCTGTTTTACTTCATACCAATCTTCAGGCTGTTGCAGTTAGAATAACGCTGCACATTGTTTTTACTTTGTGCTCTCTTTACATTCCCCCAACATCGTTGCTTCAATTAACTGATCTTCAAGCACTTTACGACCAACTTCCAAAGCCCTGCATCATTATGGGTGATCTCAATGGTCATAACCCACTATGGGGTAGTGTGCATACAAGCAATAAAGGAAGGTTACTTGAAGAGTTCATTTCAAATAATGATTTATGCATCTATAACGATGGCTCTCACACTTATCTACATCCTGGGAATGGTACTTATTCTAGTCTTGATTTATCTGTCACTGACTCAATCCTCCTGAATGAATTTGAATGGTCCGTCCATGACGACCTTTGTGGAAGTGATCACTTTCCTACAGTTCTAACATCTGTAACCCCTTCTGATGTTCCTCCGTCATCCAGATGGAATTTTAAGAAGGCTAACTGGCCTTTATATGAAGCTCTCTGTGCTGACAAACTTAAACCTGAAGTTTTCACTGATGTTGCTGACGCTATAAAGTGTTTTACTGATGAGGTGAACAACATAGCCAATGAGTGTATCCCTAAGTCCTCCGCAACTCCACATATTAGAAAACCGTGGTTCAACGACGATTGCAAACAGGCTCGGAAGGCACGGAAAAAAGCTGAACATTATTTCCGCCGCCATCCTATGGTCCACAATTTGAACAAATATAAAATTCTTAATGCTAAAGCTCGACGTACTTTTAAGCAAAGTAAACGCCATTCTTGGCGAACGTATGTATCAAAGATCAATGCACGTACGCCGATATCAAAAGTATGGAACATGATTCAGAAAATCAAGGGTAAGGGCACTAAATCCAGCATTCAACACCTTCAAGATGGTGATCAGCTACTGACAAACAAATCCGATATCGCAAATAAACTAGGTGAAACCCTCGCCAAACACTCCTCTTCTTCAAATTATGTGCCTGAATTTCAGAAATATAAAAGTCAGCAAGAAAAGAAAGCTATAAATTTCAGTTCAAATAATGGTGAAGATTATAATGAAATATTCTCTATTCATGAGCTTCATACTGCTCTTGAACAAGCTCATGATACTGCTACAGGAGCTGATCATATACATTATCAACTCCTGAAACACTTACCAGAATCTTGCTTAGAAACCCTTTTAAATATATTTGATGACATTTGGACTTCGGGAAAATTTCCGTCTTCGTGGCGAGATGCTATTGTAGTCCCAATCCCTAAACCTGGACGTGATCATACTGATCCTTCAAATTATCGACCAATTTCTCTCACAAGCTGTGTTTGCAAAACCATGGAACGAATGATAAACAATAGACTAGTTTGGTACTTAGAGACCAATAACCTCATAACAGATATTCAGTGTGGTTTTCGTAAAAACAGAAGTACCATTGATCACTTAGTGCGTTTAGAATCATTTGTCAAAAACGCTATAATTAATAAACAACATGCAGTCTCTATATTTTTTGATTTAGAAAAAGCTTATGACACTACATGGAAATACGGCATTTTGAAAGATTTGCATGACTTTGGACTGCGAGGCCGATTGCCTCAATTTATTTCCAACTTTTTAAATGACAGACAATTTCAAGTCCGAGTGGGTTCTACCCTGTCTGATCATTATAATCAGGATCAGGGTGTCCCACAAGGCAGTATTTTATCTGTCACTTTATTTAGCATTAAAATCAACAGTTTATCTAAGGTTTTAAATGATTCGATTGATGGATCACTTTTTGTTGATGATTTTAATATTTCTTGTCGCGGTAAAAATATGCGTACTATTGAAAGACAACTGCAGTTGTGTTTAAACAAAATTAACAAGTGGTGTCTTGAAAACGGTTTTAAATTTTCTAAATCGAAAACTAATTGTATACATTTTTGTAGAAGATATAAACTGCATAAGGACCCTGAACTATTTCTCAATGGCACTCCCATCAAAGTGGTAAAGGAAGCTAAGTTCTTAGGTATAGTTTTTGACTCGCATTTAACCTTTTTACCGCATATTAAGTCCCTTAAAACTAAATGCCTGAAGGCCCTTGACTTGTTGAAAGTCATTTCTAATTCTAAGTGGGGAGGGGATCAAGCTACTCTCCTGCAACTTTATCGATCATTGATACGTTCAAAACTTGATTACGGCTGCATCGTCTATGGCGGAGCCTGCACAAGCAACCTAAAACTTTTAGATTCTGTTCACAATCAAGGTCTAAGACTTTGTCTTGGCTCATTTCGAACTTCACCTGTCGACAGCCTGTACGTTGAGGCTGATGAACCATCTCTTAAACAACGCCGTATAAAATTATCTTTACAGTATATAACCAAATTATATTCCAACGAGTCAAACCCTGCATTTAACTGTGCCTTTAAACCTCTGTATGAGGATTTGTATAACAAGAAGTCTTCCCTTGTTCCGCCTCTTGGACTAAGAGTGAAACCTTTCCTTTCTGCTGCTGGCATAGCGCTAGACAACATAGCTCCTTCCCGTCTGATTTCCTCTCCTCCTTGGCAGTTGGTTAGGCCACAAGTAGACCTTACACTGACTACATTTAAAAAATCAGAAACTAATGAATTACAATACAAACAAGAATATAATCAACTAAAAAATAAATATTGCAATTACAAATCCTTATTTACAGACGGATCCAAGGACGGTGGCGCAGTGGCTTGTGCTACTGTCATTGGATCTAAAACAATATCTTCTAGATTACCCGATAGCAGTTCAATTTTCACGGCTGAAGCAAACGCCATATTGACGGCTCTTAAATATATTCAAAGACACCCTAAACATCAACAATATATAATCTATTCAGACTCTCTTTCTTGCCTTGAGGCGATTAAAAACGTATCATGTAAACATCCACTTTTAATAGAAATTATTGAATTGCATAATGAACTTGCTACTGGCCAATGCGACATCGTCTTTTGTTGGTTACCCAGCCACGTTGGTATTACTGGGAACACAATGGCCGATCGTGCTGCGAAGGTAGCACTCAACAAATCTGTGACACCACTTCTTATCCCCTACTCTGATTATAAAGCTGTTATCAGATCTTATATCCGGGATATCATGCAGAAGAGGTGGGACACTCAAGTAGGTATCAATAAATTACATGCGGTAAACCCCTATGTTGGTTACACCTACTTGGGTTGTCAGTCCAGATTTGAGGAGGTCATCATCCGACGATGCCGTATTGGCCACACCAGGTATACACATCAATACCTATTGAAAGGTGAAGATCCTCCGTTTTGTATCCCTTGTGATGAACGAATCACAGTCAAGCATCTCTTGCTTGACTGTGTTGAGTATTCCATCACAAGGGATAAATATTTTACATCACGAACTTTGCAGGATCTTTTTATTAATCATAGTTCTCATTTAATTATTGCTTTTTTAAAAGAGTTAGATTTGTTGTCTGAGCTGTAAATAGATAAATATTTTACGACTGGAAGTTTCAATTAGTAACTGACATTGTTAGTGGCAGTATCCTCAAGGGGGGTTAAAGTACAGTAAAATTATTGTCCTCCCGAGAGGGTACGTAAGCCCCATAACATTCGAAGTAAATTAAAGCTCTCCACTGTTTTACTCGTAGCATACGTGTAGTTTTAATATATGGCTAGATATCACGAAATTGCTAACGGCTGAAGGGATGATGTAAATCCAGCTAGGGTCCATGCAGGTAGCAAAAGTACTGTAAGTCCCCATGGTCCCTAGTATGGTGATCTACCTTCGGTTGTTGGCAATCTATAGCCCGTTTTTATATTGTAATGTTCTCAGTAATTAAACTGTTTTAGATATCATTACTAGATTTAAATGAATGTCTGTGATATACTAGTGATTTTGCTGTTCTTTGTCAACAGATTTTAGATTGTTTCAAGTATTATTGATATATATCATGTTTTTTTGTATTGTTCTCGTCACGATATGGCTGAGATACTGCCGATGTGACGATAAATATTCACTCACTCACTCACTCACTCACCCTGCCAGTGACCATGGTGACAATACAGTACATTTGCTTCCTGCATGGCCCCTAGTTGGATTTACACCATCCCTTAAGCTGTTAGCAGTTTTGACATGTCTAGCCATATACCTATACTAAGATTGAAACATGAAAAGTTTTAATTTACTTCGAATGTTTTGGGACTTACGTACGCTCTCGGGAGGACAATAATTTTATCGTATTTTAAGCCCCCTCGAGTATACGACCACTAACAATCTTAGTTACTACGTTAAACTTCCATTCATACAATATTTATCTATTTACAGCTCAGATAACAAATCTAACCTCTGTAAAAATGCAATAATTAAATGAGAGTTCTCATTAATAAAAATATCCTTTAAAGGTCGTGATTTAAAATCTTTTCCCCTTGTACAAAACAGTCAATCAAAATATGCTTTGCTGTGATTCGTTTAAAACAAGGGATGCAGAACGAAGGATCTTTACCTTTCAGTAAATATTGATGAGAAAATCTTGTGTGGCCAATGCATCGTCCTATGATGACCTCCTCAAACCTGGACTGACAACCCAAGTAGGTGTAACCAAAATAGGGTTTTATTTCGTGTAATTTATTGATACCTATTTGAATGTGTGGATGGTCTGACGTCAATCATGTGAACTCTCAAAGGAAGGTATTTATTGTACATCAGTAGAGTGATGCGACGACTGTGGATTTGCAAACACGAGAGGAAACCAGGACAGGTGACTTTCTTACGCTGAGTGACACTGAATTTATTTGCAAAATGCCTCACAAACCAAGCCTAAGATGAGAACACGTGAGTGAGTAAGAATGTATCGTCACGTCGGCAATATTGCAACCATTTCGTGACGAGAACAGTTTAATTCTAACCAATGTTTAATTCAATTGAAAATGTAAAAAAATATGCCATCGAAAGACAGTAAAAACACTAGACTATCACATATATGAACATAAATCTAGCACTTAAGATGGGAACAAAATGACGATGAAGAATTGCGAAGATGGGAATTAAAGAAAGAAATATATTCATAATACAAAACCATGGAAAAACTGTCATGGAAGTTATAGAGGTGTCAGGAATCATTACATACAGTGGGTGAGTGAGTGAGTTTTACGACGCACTCAGCAATATTCCAGCTATATGGTGGCATTACATACAAGTATAAGCATAAAAAATTCTGACATCGCAAGACTCATTCTCTAGAACCTGTTTTGGAAACAGATACAACAAGTTAAGACACGTGTCAGCAATATAAAAACACATGACAAACTATGCTAAACATGTCGGTAGAAGATTCTCTCAAATAGGAACACATGCACACGGGCTGCCCTGATACTTCCTCGTCAGGTGGGAAAGGCTGACATGTGTAATATGAACAATACGCCACTCAGTAACAGTATGTGGACTTACCGAGCACTAGAGCACTTCACAAATTACACACGTTTCAGTTTGTACTCATGGTCTGCCGGTCAGACTAGATGAATATGTATCAGGAAACATTTCACCTCCGTTTCCCAACACGGCTTGCCCTGGTGGACAAGGACGGATATTGTTGACAGTCACGGAAGAAAGCGTCTTGTATCCATATAACTGTGCACCTTAGATTTCGTTGTTGCATTGAAACTCTTTTTTTAGCAACGATTCATGCTTTGAATATGTTGACTTCACTAAGGCACACCTGAACTACACACTCGGGCCTCATAATACAGTATATGGGTAGAGCAATTCACATAGATGTTTTTGATATATATATATATAACTATTTTGATCGAAATGAAAGTAACATCCATATATTCTAATCGTGCATTGTACTTTCAGAACACATATTAACTAGTTTCAACAGGTTATGCTGGTTTCAACTAAACCTGTTGGTCACTTTCGCTTTCAGTTGGCGAGATGTAGTTTACTTGATCGTCAACAGGGACGCTCGTCAGGTGCGTGTATGTGTGCGGGTCTCTGGTGGAGCTGCCAGATGCTACACCAGCTCCGTCATCTGCGTCAGCTGCTGCTTGAAGGACGTCAGCCAAGACAACCATGTTTCCTATGCCTAACTCAGGATCTGCTGGTCTCAGAGGTGGAGTCACACACTCCGGTCTGTCCATACCTCCTCCATGGTGTGCCGATCTCAGAGGTGGAGCCACACACTCCAGTCTGTTCATACCTCCTCCATGGTCTGCCGGTCTCAGAGGTGGAACCACACACTCCAGTCTGTTCATACCTCCTCCAGGGTCTGCCGATCGAAGAGATGGAGCCACACACTGCAGTCTGTCCATACCTCCTCCAGGGTCTGCCGATCGAAGAGATGGAGCCACACAGTGCGGTCTGTTCATGGCTTCTTCGGAGTCTGCTGATCGACGAGGTGGAGTCACAGGCTCATCTGTGTCCATGTCCTCCTCCCTGATCTCATAGTATCGGTGCAATGGCTGGTAGTCCAAGACAGGAGCGTCAGGTTCCAAGGGCGATATTGTAGCAAGGTGTATGCTTTCTGTTTGACTTTCTCTGTTAAAAAAAATATGGAGTCTAGACAATCAAATGGCATACATGTAAACAGCGTTTGTCCAGGGACATATTACGACATCTGAAATCAATATTACAAATATCAATGTATGAATTAGTTTTCCCAGACTGTAATAATTATTAGTTAGTACTACACGGAAGTAACTCATGTGATATGCCCCATGCCGAGTTCGTTTCATTGATGAATCATGGGCGTGTTTGTAATGGTGTGTGTTCACTACGCTATGACATGTGCTCCATGGTTACAGTGGGAGAAGTTCAAGTCGTGAATCTTGTCAACTTGTTTTTGTTTTCAGAACTAACAAAAAAATGAAAGGTTATGACGGTCTGAGTTTCTTCAATTCGTCCTGCCTTCTCACCTTCGTGCTGACATCCCCCTACGGTAACAGAAGTAACACACGCAGACTGAGACCATGACGATCTGTACAATCAGGAGAGAGATGATAAGGTACACCAAATATCCTGATGACTTGATTTCTGGTTTGTTGCTGTTGATTCCATCGTCTGTGAAAGAGAACACGCTCAGGATTTTGACAATGGACATATCATTAACAAACGTAATTCTGTGAACTGTTTCTTCATCTAGTTTATGGTGTGAGAATGGGTTACGGATATCCTGTTTGAATACTTCTAACAAAATGTACACATGAGCATCAATTAAGCACCACCCATTTTCATTCTACAAGAATAACACAACACACTGGTCATTCATGATATGGAAACTAAACATATGCTTCCAATTTCGTTAACTGATCCAGCTAAAGTGTCAATCCATCAACTACCAACAGTGCTGCTATTTATGACTGTAATTTATTGACGATCCAGAACTATGCTCACACAGACAACGTCTGTAGTCCAACGTACACAAATTTTTCAAAGAACGTTCACTGTTCAATCCTAAGCCAACAGTAATGGTGACATCAGTATTTGGTGTACCCTCCCCTCGCACGGATAACGGCTGCGACCCTTCTCCTCATGCTGGAAATCAAACACCGTATGCACATCACTGGAATCCTCTGCCTTTCCTCGTGAAGAACCGGGGCTAATTCCTGTTGATTTTGAACAGGCGTATACCTTATTTGAACTTGACGCCCCAGATGGTCCCATAAATGGGTTGAGATCAGGGCTTCTCGCATGCCAAGGTAATCTGTCATCTGCGTTGTTCTGCAAGTTTGCGATAACAGCTCTGGAACGATGGGACTTATCATTATCGTCCATAAATACTGGCTTACTGGCTAGGAGTGGTTATTCAAATAACATCAGCTGCCAGTGCTTCCTGTTGGTATCTCTGACCATTGAGTGTCCTTTGAATGGTGGTAAGATTCAGCTTACAGTCATAGGAGATATACCCATACACCATTACAGAGCCACCTCCAAAGGGTTCAGCTGCATGGATCATCCACTGTTGATAAGCCTCATTATTCCTTCTTCAAACTCGCCAACGACCATCAATCAGTAACACGAAGAAGAAAACGGCTTTCATCGGACCAGTGGATCCTGCGTCATGTCCGTTATGGTTTTGTCGCTTATTAAATCACGCCAAACGTTGAGCCTTGTGTCTATCAGTGAGAAAGGGACGTCTGATTGGACGACGTGTGTCCAGCGAACCTGAGCCTCCTTCTGATGGTGCTGGTTGAGAGACGAACACCCACTCTCCATTGTTCTCTGAGATCTTTGGCAATGGCCATGGGCCTGCGTCTCACTAGGAGAACGAGGGTACGGTCATTACGGGAAGAGCTCTTCCTCGGCCTTCCTGATAGTGGACGATCCTTGACGTAACCAGTGCATGTTTCCTTACAAGGCGACCAATGACAATGTGATTGATTTTCAATCTAGGCCCAATGCTTCGACAGGACAAACCAGCTTCATGCATACAAATAATCTGCCATCTGGTAGTTCCAGAACGCCTACGCCTGGGCACGTAAAAAAAGGTTCAGTTTCAGCACTGCTCACTTATTTATGCGTCGATCAGAAAGCAATGAGAATACTTCATTTCACCTTTTTATACCCCTCCTTTGTCTGTACCTTGACAGAACTTAACCCTGAAAGGCATGCATTTGAGTCTGCACGTGAATTTCATGCTCACTGCATGTACATTTAGATATAACTGGTTGACTTCTCTGTTTGATCCCATTTGGTTAAAAATGAACAATTATTTTGGGTGACGCTTAATTAATGCTCGTATGTATATTATCGTAGCAAGTACACCAAAAACCAATGTCTTGTTTTCTTGTAATGGCCGCAAAAGTACCACCAACGTCTTTTGTGTATTAGATATTCACACCCATCCATGTCTTCAGTCACGCCTTTATCTTTAAGTATTTTCAAGTGAATAAATAATCTGTTTCAAAGCAAACACACCTGTGGTTATCACACCTGTAGTACATGACTCCGAGATGCATGTATCGACGCAGTCTCCAGTCTGATCGCAAACACCATCGGTACAGATGTCGCAGGTATGGCCACACTTATCGCCATAATATCCTGTGATGCATCCATGGACACAAGATCCATTCTGCGAGTCACAAGTACCACCTGCACAAGTGATGGGGCATGATCTGCAGTAAGGTCCAAAGTATCCAGGATTACAACCGTCTAAACATGCACCCGTATTACTGCATCTTGTCCCATGACACTGAGTGCACTGAGACGAACACTCGGCTCCATACCAGCCAGGAGTGCAACCATTGATGCAGATTTTGCTGTGATCGTTGCACTCTTTTCCACAGATGCTCTGATTGAGGCTTGACGGACATTCCTTTACACATTTCGCCTCACATGGACCTAAGCAGTGTTTACACAAGTCCTCACATTTCAGATACGATGGCAGACATTCTTCACACGTCCCTGTTATCCTATTACAAGTCTTACATCTGCTGGAGCAGTTCCTGCAGGACGAGCCGTAGTAAGAGTCAAAGCATCCTGACACACAGGAGGATCCCTGGTAGCAGTATCCCCCTTCACATCGGCCTTGACATCGTCTACAGGTACTTCCGGGTTCTGTACAGGGACGATTACAGTTATCACCTCGAAAGCCCGGTACACAACCCTTCGTGCATCTCCCGATCCCAGTACTTGTTGCTTTACACGTGTGATTTTGGCAGTTCCTGCTGCAGCTGCTGCTACAGTATTTATCAAAATATCCCTGCTCACACTCGGTGAGACATATGCCGTGGTCTGTACAGTCTGAACAGTGCTGGTTATTCTTACACGGTGAAGCTGAAATGACACAATAGTAAAGGTCATGCTGTTAATAACAATGATATGTTGTCATTGTTCTACCCATAGCTGCACCCTCAGCCTCTTTAGATCTGTCTGAAGACTCGCGTATAACAATACGCATTGTGTGAGACTGGGTAATTAAAATCATGCAATCTCTTTATGGAAAGGAAATGATTTAGTTCTACCTTGGGTGGATGTTACTATATGCACCACACATATAATCTGCGTAACGATCTTGATATTCCTGAAAAGATATATACATACATACATAATCCCTCAATGAATGTGTGCAATGCCTACACTTAAAAAATTACAACTACATTCTACTCTCACAGGTGCCTGGAAACATAACCTTGAGTGCAGGAATATATAACTGGCCAATCGAAAACGTTATTTCTGCGTAGGCCTTACATTTAAAGCACAGACAAAAATTTAAAGTTGTTCCGATTTCATTGGAAGGAAAAAATAAGCCAACGAGAAAAAAATATGAAAATGTAAATATGAAAATACAGGAATGATAACACTGATCTATCACATCCAAGATGTGGCCTGAAGCTACGAGCCCAGTTCTTCAATGCACAGTGTTTTCATTGACTGATCTGTAGACGTAGCTGCAGTATTGGCCCTATATATAAAAGTTGTTTCAGGATGGTTAGCAGCTACTGCAGCAGGTCAGGAGGAGGCCACACGGAACTCACCCATCAGTCAGAGCATGTTATAAACATGACATCTCTCCATAGTTTTGAGTGTGTGAAATGATTTCGTATCTTGATAAAACAATCAATGTTAGTTTTATGTTTATGTGAATGAAGTTCTCTTTGAGTAAGTACCGCTGTGATACGAAGTAAAGACTTTGTATGGATAATGCTTCAGGTAGATACCTGGTGGCAGCGTCTATAGATTAATGTAGCATTTGCTTACTTTGCCGAAGTGGCGAGCAAAGAGACAAAACCCGTAATACTCTTTACAATGTCGAAGTGGATGCAAACATCGGAAATGATTTTTAAACCACTGAAACTTGATTAAAAAGATAGATACACTTACATTTCTAGGGCGGTATTCAGACAGATGCGTGTGGGGCGATATCGCATCTGGTATATAAGTCTAACTGTTATTCCGTGGCCACTGAATTAGTTTCTGTTTCCTTGTGTTGAAAAGGGACAGGAAAGAATGCAGTCACGTGTGTTTGAAAAAATGTTCCTTTGCCCAAACATGTAATTACAAACTATATTCATTTTCACGTTCCTGAAATACATAGCCACGTTTAACAAGACAAGATTGAAATATGATGATACATTGACATTTTGCTATAAATGAAATCAGTTTCACAATCTCGAATTTCAGGATTCATTTGTTATTGAGGTATCTCAACGGATTCGTGTGGCAATGTCACAGCTTAGACGCATGTTACACGTTGAACTTTGTTCAAGAAGTTTGACCCTATTCACAACATGGTGAAAACTTGGAGCTTTGTGAACGTTCACTGGTAGTACGCAAAACTGGTATCAATGGAATCACGGGACGTAAACATCTCCAGTGTGATGATACACGCTGTCGTTTTCAAAACTATAAACTTCACCTCAAACGGATAGCATGACTATCTTCAGAAACAAATTAAATTTGTGAAACTTGTATGAATCGATTACTGAAGATCGGTGATGACGTCAGTGTGAAAAGTGTGAACATGTCCAGTAGTACCCACACATTCACAAAATGTGATTAAACAGTATCCTGTCACATGCAAGGTTTAAAGGTGTCAGAAGGTCAGTTCATATCTCCAGTAGTTGCACGGGACATCTCGGAACATCCACATTGTGTTGAAGTATCGCCATCTAACCTTGTATGGCGATGGCTGTCACTGTAACGCGGTCTTACCTAAGATGTTAGTGATGTGCCGTTAACTGTTTAGATCTGTCTGATCGTTACAAAGTCAAGTTTACTGTCACGGAGCAGGCACCCCTTCATCGTCCATCAGTTCCCTCTAAACGGTACATACGCAAAGTTATTTCACTGGCTTTATGCAATATTTCTATGACGCTACACAGCAGATCCATTGTTTCTCAAGAAGAAAGAAAATCCGGCCAGTGGACTTTTCATTACACTGACGTCGAACTTGACGCCAGCCTTGCCATATTGCCTGAGGATGAGGTGTCGTACTGGGAGGCTAACATGTATATTTCGGTTATCCCGGAGAAGTTAATTAGAGAAGAACCAGGAAGGCTAAAATGTATATTTCGGTTATCTCGGGAGAGCTAATTAGAGAAGTACCGGGAAGAGCTAATTAGAGAAGTACCTACCAGGAAGGCGTGACGTCACAAGTTGTCTTCGGAAAATTAACAGCGGACAGCATTGTCCTCAAAGAGTGCCGTGATCAGCTGGCTTACGTCATCTGCACGTTATTTCAACGCTCCATGGATAACCATTGTATCCCTAAGATCTGGAAACTTTCCTGAAATAATCCCCGTGCCAAAGAAATCCAAGCCATCCTGTTTGAATGATTATAGACCTGTAGCACTTACGTCTGTGTTGATGAAGTGTTTTGAAAGAATCGTTCTCAACTTCCTCCTCAGTGACGTCAGCCACAAACTGGATCCTCTCCAGTATGCCTACCAGCCACGGCGTGGAGTAGAGGACGCCACACTGAGTCTCCTTCACAGAGTGTATGAACACCTTGAGAAACCACGCTCCTACGTTCGCATCGTGTTCGTTGATTTCTCCTCTGCATTCAATACCATACAGCAGAATATTCTCCTTCAGAAACTTCTTGATCTCTCCGTGAACATTTCTATCATCAGGTGGATCTCCAGCTTCCTTTCCCATAGACCCCAACGTGTTAAAGTCAACAACGTGCTTTCCGACGTCACTCCTATCAATACTGGCGCCCCACAAGGTTGTGTGCTCTCCCCAGTATTGTTCATTCTGTACACCAACGACTGTAGGAGCGCTACAGAGATCTGTTCAGCAGTCAAATTCGCTGATGATAATGCACTAGTTGCTCTCATAACAGACTCTGAAGAAGGCTATCGCTCCGAAGTCACGGCATTTACAACATGGTGTAGCAGAAACTTCCTTCAGCTCAACACTAGGAAAACCAAAGAGATGGTAATTGACTTTAGGCAAAATTCATACTGTGCCCCTTTGCTAATCCTTGGTGAAACGATAGAGACTGTAACTGAATACAAGTATCTCGGAACTATCATAGACAGTAAACTCACCTTCTCCCACAATGCCGAGGCTACATACAAGAAATGTCAACAACGTACGTATTTTATGAGAAGGCTCAGATCTTTTAACATTGACAACACCATTTTGAATATCTTCTATAACTGCTGTATCCAATTTATTTTATTGTTCTCTATTCAGTGTTGGTTCGGTGCCCTCTCTCTTCAAAACAAAAACAAACTGCAAAAAGTTGTAACCACCTGTTCAAAAATTGTCGGCACGAATTTGCACCCCCTTTGTTATATGTATGAGAAGCGTGTTTTAATGTCTGCGAACAAAATCTTATCCGACCCGTCTCATGACCTACATTCTTGTTTTAAGCTTTTACCTTCTGGACGTAGATTCCTCGTCCCTAAAGTGCGCACAAAGAGGTCCCAATCATCTTTTATACCCGCTAGCATTAAACTTTTAAATGAAGGTTAGACCTAGCCACAACGTTAAAGGCATCTGGCTACCAGTCTCTTACAATATACACTGGTTATCTTTCTCATGCCGTTTATTCATTTGTTTTTTCTGTATTTTTTAATGTGATCGAGTCTCTTTGCTTGAATTGTTTTAACCATGCTGTATGCCTCACTGTTGTGAAAGGAATTCCCTTGTCGGGCAATAAAGTTTTATTATTATTATATTATTATTAAAATGTATATTTCGCTTATCCCGGAGGAGCTAATTAGAGAAGAACCGGGAAGGCTAAAATGTATATTTCGCTTATCCCGGGAGAGCTAATTAGAGAAGTACCTGGGAAGAGCTAAAATGTATATTTCGGTTATCCCAGGGGAGCTAATTAGAGAAGTACCTGGGAGGCTAAAATGTATATTTCGGTTTTCCCGGGGGAGCTAATTTGAGAAGTATCTGGGAGGCTAAAATGTATATTTCGGATATCCCGTGGGAGCTAATTAGAGAAGTACCTGGAAGGCTAAAATGTATATTTCGGTTATCCCATGGGAGCTTGTTAGAGTACCAGGGAGGCTAAAGACGCGGTGCCGTGAAGCATAAAACATGTCGGGAGTAGAGAGATTTTCATTAAAAACATTGTTATAACCGTCTTCACTTCTTTTGAACTATATATCAGTGGCGTTTTATTACAGGTGTATTTAATTTGAGTAAAATGGAGAAAGATCTGTGCTATAATATTTAAGTTGGAAACTGAAACTGAACTGTCATACACATAGTGGTGATGGCAGATGCACATGTTAGAGTTCACTTCATTGAGACAGTTCGTGTGAGAAACAAATTTCGCCTGAAAACTAAACTCTTCATTCCATGCCTAGGTCCAGGGGCACATGTTTCCTCAGAACACACATTTAACCTTTTTGCCAGATATTAAATCCCTTAAACGTAACTGCCAGAGAGCTCTTGATTTATTGAAGGTTGTTTCCAATTCGAAGTGGGGAGGGGATCAAACTACCCTCCTTCACTTATGCGGATCGTTGGTACGATCAAAACGTGATTACGGCTCCATCGTATATGGTGGAGCCTGCAAAAGCAACTTAAAATACTTGATTCTGTCCATCACCAAGGTTTAAGACTTTGTCTTGGCTCTTTTTGAACTTCACCTGTTGACAGCTTGTACGTCGAGGCCGATGAACCATCTCTTGAGCAGCGCCGTATAAAATTAGCGTCACAGTATATAACAATGAGTCAAACCCTGCATATAAACGTGTTTTCACTCCTCTCTGTGAGGATACATACAAGAGGAAATCTTCTCTCGTTCCGCCTCCTGGTTTGAAAATTAAACAGTATATATCTGCTGCCGGCATTGAGATAGATAATATAGCTCCATCCCGTCTTATTTCTTCTCCTCCTTGGCAGTTGGTTAGACCCCAAGTGGACCTAGCACTAACCACATTTAAAAAATCAGAAACTAATGAACTACAATTATATAAACAAGAATGTTATCAATTACGTAGTAAATACAATACACATAAATCCTTATTTACTGAGGGATCCAAGGATGGTGGTACAGTGGCGTGTGCCACTGTCATTGGATCCAGAACGATATCTTCTAGATTGCCTGATAACAGCTCTCTTTTCACAGTGGAAGCAAACGCCATATTAACAGCCTTAAAATATATTAATAGGCACCCTAAGTATAAACGATATGTCATCTTTTCAGATTCTCTTTATTGCCTTCAGACTATTAGAAACTCGTCATGTAAACATCCACTTTTAAAAGAAATTGTTGAATTGTATAATGATCTTGCTACTGGCCAATGCGACATCGTCTTTTTCTGGTTACCCAGCCATGTAGGAATCTCTGGTAACACACTTGCTGACCCTGCTGCTAAGGTAGCACTCAACAAATCTGTGACACCATTTCTTATCCCTTACACTGATTATAAAGCTACCATTAGATCTTATATCCGCGATCTGATGCAGAAGAAGTAGGTATAAATAAATTACATGCGATAAAACCTAATATTGGTTATACCTATTTGAGTTGTCAGTCTAGAGTTCAAGAGGTCATCACGCGACGATGTCGTATTGGCCACACAAGCTGCACGCATATATACTGAAAGGTGAAGATCCTCCATTTTGTATCCCTTGTGATCAAATAATCACGGTCAAGCATGTCTTGTTTGACTGTGTGGAATATTCCATCACAAGGGATAAATATTTCAAATCACGAACTCTGAAGGACCTTTTTCATAACATAAGTTCTCGTTTAATTCTAGCAATTAGATTGGATAACAGACTTGTAAACAGATCAATCTTTTTTGATTGGAAGTTTGAATTGATAACTGAGATTGTTAGTGGCTGTATCCTCGAGGGAGGTTAAAGTGCTGTAAAATTATTGTCCTCCTGAGAGGGTACGTAAGTCCACAAACATTCAAAGTGAATTCAATCTCTCCGCTATTTTAATCGTAGTATATGTGTCTTTTGTATGGCCAGATGTGCCTAAATTGCTAACGGCTGAAGGGTTGATGTAAATCCAGCTAGGGTCCATGCAGGTAGCAAAAGTAATATAAGTCTCCATGGTCCCTAGTGTGGTGATCTACCTTCAGTTGTTGGCAATCTATAGCCCATTCTTATATTGTATTGTCCACTATAGTTAAACTGTTTTAGATTTAATCACTAGTCTCAAATGGATACCTGTGATATGTACTAATGGTTTTACTGTTCGTCGTCAACAGGGTTTTAGTTTCTTATATTCATTTATTCTACAGTGTCAATACTACTTGTTCTCGTCACGATATGGCTGCAATATTGCCGATATGACGATAAATATTAACTCACTCACTCCTCAGAACACTCAGAAGAATGAGTAAATTACTTTATATGAATAATTTTTAAATGATTCACTGAAGTGATCCGATGAGTTTAATAATTTAAGAAATTTTGTTAAAAGAATGTTTTGTAAAAATATATGCATATAAAATCATTACAACTGGGTAGTCCGGCTCTATATTCCGTTGATTTTAGGCAACGTCGGGATGTTCTATCGGACAAACGGCGATGTCACTTTGTGTTTCACGTTTGACATAAATGGATGGAGTCTTGTGATTCTGAGAAGGGCAGTATCCTCCCTATGAGTCAAAACTTGTGGCCAGTTTCATTGCTGACGGTGCTTTAATTCAGTACTCTGTTGATGTGTCCTGGCAAAACGGTTGAGAGTTGATGGAGGCCAACAAGCATCTCTAGCAATAGTCAGTGACATGTCAGCATTCAGCAATGACATGTCAGCATTCAGCAATGACATGTCAGCATTCAGCAATGACATGTCAGCATTCAGCAATGACATGTCAGCATTCAGCGTGTAATCGTTGGGTAGCTGTGGGTGGAGGAGGCCTCATATTCATCTAAGAAATGAAGGTAAGAACAGTTTACAAAGGCGTGATTTATGGCGCTTGACTCCTGAAAGTTTCTAGGACGCCTGTTCTGCCCAACATTGACCGACGTGACACCTGGGATCTGGCAAGAGAATTTGTTCAATTTGCCTTTGTTCAGCCAGCAGAAAATGGGTACCCGGCGACATAATTCATGTGACTATTTACCTTCTAGTCCCTCGCAGGCTGCGTCAGTTATGCGGGGTAATAATAATCATATTATAGCGCTTCAAGCATCCCCTCGGTGGTGTCGAATTCAACTACAATACAAATGCCCTTATTTTCTTTTACTGATTAAGACAGATGGGCAGCAGAGAGGGTTTGGGTTATCCTGGCACAGTCAGGCTGGTAAGACTCATCGTCAATTCAGGGCACTCGCCTCCTCTACACGCAGCCCATACAGCGAATGGGACTTCTCCCTGGAAACACTGCCTAGTCTAACCCACCAAGAGCTTTCGGGATAATATGAAGGCTCCCCAACACAGCAGCCATCTGCATTACCCAGATTGTCAGAAGGATGCAAGCGAGACACTTCAAAGGCGCATCCTTGTGACAATCTGGGTAATGTTTATCATGCTTTTCCTGAATCTTGTCAATCACATAGCTGTCAAAAGGGATATAAAATTCAATGACTTCAAGGCTGGTGTAGTCAGGAGCTGCTGCAGCTACTGTCGGTTCCTGTCTGATTTCAAGGAGGGACTTCACAAGACCAGACAGCTTTTCAAATTGGTCAACCAGGTTCACTTCAGAGGTCACAGTACTTCTTCTATGGATTTGGCCTCTTTGTAAAACACCCACTGCTTGAGTGACGGTAGAAGTCCGTTGACTGTTATGGCGACCAATAGTTTGCAAGGGATGTCTGCTTGTAATGTGGCCCCTTGCACCTGCTGAGGAAATGTTTCACCGTCTCCGTTGTCCTCTGACTCTGTCAAGTCAACATGACCTGACCTGCCGAACTTGTGTTCGTCTGACAGTGACTGGTGTCAGTGTTTTGCTGGGCTTTCAAACAGCAAAGGAAGCATCAGGGAAGCCTTTTGGTCGGACTTGTGTGCGTCTGACAGTGACTGGTGCCAGTGGTTTGCTGGGCCTTCAGGCAGGAAAGGAATCAGGCAAACCTTTTGGTTGGAAGCTTGTTGTAGCGTTGTCCATAATTCAAAGTCTTCCCACCATGTAGTGGCGTCTTGTGTTATAGTGTATCGTGGAAGTTGTAGATGGGACAAGGTAGAGGCGATTGACGAAGTTGGGTGTTGATGATGATGATGATGATGATGATGATGATGATGATGATTAGTTAGATTTTATTGGTTTTGGTATTGTGGAAATATTGGAAGTATCACCATTGGTAATTACGGATCCTCTCTCTGCAGTTCTCTGGTGTTATTCCAGTCATGGACCAGGTCCAGGACCCTCTCACCAGGAAGCTATGACAACAGTATCTCGCAGACGATGTATGTCCCTGTACCTATGTTGCATTAAAAGGGAGCATTCTGATCACAACTTCATTTGCTGTGAATACGGAAAAAAGGAAACGTTTACTGACAGACTTCAATGAAGTCAGGGTATCACTCCCTTGAAATTAGTACGATTTTTTTTTTTAAATTTCAGTTTACTGTCGTGAAATGGCGTCTGAGAATAGTATGCATGCATAATGTTTATATTTAATATCAAAGGAGGTCATTTCTGCAATAGTGGCAGTACTAATAACCATTATATACTTGGAACAAGCAAATGCTGAATAATATGAACTGAGCAATAAAAGAAACGCAAGTCTCGAAGAAATTGAAATCTCTCGAAACTAAATGATCCTGTTCCTGTCTTCAGTATATAAAGCCGACAAACACAGAGCACCGTTTATTTTGCTGTTCGGCATGGGTTGATCCGGGAGTTCAGAAAGTTGAAAATGATAGCCACGTCATTGAAGGTGTATTTTTATTTTTTTGAAGGGCATTTAGAAGTGAAATACATAAGAATGAAGATTTTTATGGATATCAACTTCTTTGGAACACAACGTTTCGGAGTTAATGCTTACTCTTTCATCAGGTGACCTTCATCAGGTGAAGGAGTAAGCATTAACTCCGAAACGTTGTGTTCTCATATAAAGAAGTTGATATCCATAAACATCTTCATTCTTATGTATTTTTAATTGTTTTGCTCCGTCGCCGGAGCCAAGAGGCTTCAGTGGGTTTCATCATATTGAACTCAAACCCAAAATGACATGGAATAAGCTGTCGGTTTTA